>NC_080185.1:44738832-45038832 GCF_950295315.1 Erinaceus europaeus
TAGGTTATGGGACTCTGTTAGAAAGTGAACCACCTGAGATGAAATTAGAGTGTACTATAAAAGGAAAGGTCTCACCCGAGTAATGAAGCTGAAGGGTTGTCATTCCACACATGAAGTCTCTGGATACAGCCTGAGGTGAAGCATGTTGAGGTGGCAATCGTTGCTTTGGTTAGGTTGTGATCGGCGGATGCAATATTATTTGGTTTGGATTGGGAGATGCATACGGGAAAGTGGGCCCTATCTAAGGGTTCCAGGACTGGGGGAAGTAGGGGCTCTATAGTGAAGATGTGAGGTTCCTGCTGTCTTAGGGTTCAAAAAGACAATCGATAGTTAATGCAGCTTCCTGGGCCAGTGGGGGGTGGGAGTGGGCGGGACGGATGGGTCACAGTCCTTTGGTGGTGGGAATGGTGTTTATGTACACTCCTAGCAAAATGTAGACATATAAATCAGTAGTTAATATGAGAGGGGGAAATCAATTGTATGTCTCAAAGTTTCTCAAAAGACAAACAATCTTTTTAATATATAGGCTATGTATTTGATATGCGGACTCTCTCAAAAGCCTAGACCAAGTAGATTAGAAGCATCTAATAGCACAGCTATATACAAGATACTGGATACTGTACAGCAAACCATAACAAAGGGACTTTTCAAAGTTAACCCAATTAACAAATAATGTGATGATAATATTAACTATCGATTGTCTTAGCCTGCTTTTCTAGCCATTTCCTTTTTTCCAACTTGCCACTTCCTGTTGGTTCTATCCTATGAAAGCTTTGTCTCTGATCAATAAAGACACATTGTGTTCCCACTCGCCAGGAGTTCCTGGTCTTTCTCCCGCATCGCTGAGTAAGCAGCAGCCCAGGTTGGCGCCAGTAGAGTTCTCTTCAATCTAGAGAGCACACACCTGGGAAGAAGGCACCCCACGCTAACCCGGAACAGTGTTAGTATGGCTTGTGCTGGCCTTGGTGCCATATTCTTGTTGGAGAAGAACCATAGCACTAGAGCTCATTCTCTGTCAGTCTTGACCTAAAGATGTCACCATTCCTAGCTACTTGTCACTGTGTAATTGGTGTTGATTGGAAACTTTTCCTAAAGTGGGCTGGACCTGCTCAGTTGTCTTTACCATGTAACTTAATCATAGTAATATCAGTAAAGTTATAGTTGAAAAATATACAAGTAAATAAAAAATGATCTTGTTATTAGGATGAGTCTCCATACTTGCTTCCCTTTAAAATTTCCTTTTGTGAGAACACTGGTGACTGGGGGAGGAGCATGTTTTGTGCCACCTGCGTTTAACGCACTGCACTACCACCGGACTCCCCAGTGTTTCCTTTTTATAAATAAAATAAAATAAATTTCGTCATAGGTGTAGGGTAGAACTACATTTTTGTAATCTTTCAATCTTACATTTATGTATATATATATATATATATACATATATATACATGCGGCAAATTTTATTTTACTATTATTTTTTTTACTAGAGCGCTACTAAGCTCTCGCTTATGATGGCACAGGGGTTTAAAGCTGGGAGCTGAGAGCATCAGACCTGAAAGTCATTTGTATAACCATTATGCTATCTCCTCAACCTCCTATGGTCATTTTGCAGCCTCTTGCCTTTCATATGAATTTTTAGGATCAACTTACCAAGTTCTGTGAACACACATTTTGTAGTTTTTTGGTGGGATTTATATTGAAATCACATGCTGTTTAGGGAAAAATTAAGATTTTAGGATAGTGAGTTTTGCCATCCAAGTCCGTGTTTATTCTTCACTCAAGGACATCTTGTTTACTGCAAATAGAGTTTTATGATTTCCTCCAGAAAGCTTGAAACATTTTTTGTTGTTTCTCAGTAGCTCTATAGTATTGAACTACTGATGCAGATTGTATCTTTTTGCTTTCTAATTTTTACGTGCTAGTGTTTAGGCATGCAGTTAGGTTTTTTTTTTTTGTCTTTATAACTTTTATCTTGTATTCATTGTGAATCCCATTCATTTAAAGGAAAATGTATAGACCCTGAGAAATTGCACAAGAGGTAACACAACAGATTTTCATACCTGAGTCACTAAAGGTTCCAGGTTCTATCCCCAAGACTATCATAAGTCAGAAGTGAGCATGCTCTGCTTATAAAAAAATAAATAAATACATAGAGTGAAGTTTACTTTTTTTGTGGTATAGAGTTCTATGAAGTTAGATTAGTAAAAATAGTTACAAAGGGGCCTGGACTGGTGGCACACATGGTTGAATGCACATGGTACAGTGCACAAGGACCCAGGTTTGAGCCTTGGGTCCCCACCTGCAGGGGGAAAGCACTATGAACTATGAGCGGTGGTGAAGCAGTGTTGTAGGTGTCTCTCTCTTTTCCTATCACCCCCTTCCCTCTCGATTTCTGGCTGTCTCTATCCAATAAATAAAGTAATAATAATAAAAAATCGTTATAGAACCACCACCAAAATCAGGATATACCTCCATTATTGTAGTCCCCTACATTTCATCATCATTTCTTTTTCTAGTTAACCCTTATTTTTTAAAAAAAAAATTTATTTTTTCTTTTGTTGCCCTTGTTGTTTTATTGTTGTTGTTATTGATGTTGCCACAAGTTCTTTAACCCCTCATCTGTTGTTGGACACTTGACCTGTTTTCAAATGTTGACTATTATAAATGGTTCTGCCATGAATGTGTAAGTGTGATCTTTCTGGATAAGTGTTTTGTGTGTGTGTGTGTGCGTTTGTATAGACGCCTAAAAGAGGAATTGCTCAGTTGTATAGTTGGATATTTTTGATGTTTTAAGGAATCTTAAGCTTTTTTTCCATTGGAGTTGCACTAATCTGCATTTCTTTCAGCTGTGTGAAAGGGTTTCTTTCTCTCTTTACATGCTAGCACTTGTTGTACTATCTTTTTTGATGTATGCCATTATCAAAGGGAGGAATTGTTGTCTCAATTTGCTCTGAAAATGGGTTGGTTTTTTTTTCACTTTTAGCATTTTTTCATATGCCTGTTGAACATTAGTCTGCTCATTTAAAAATGGGATTGTTTACTTCTTGTTGTTAAGGCTGAGCTTTATGAATTCTTTATACATTTCGGTTATTTGTCCTTTGTCTGATGTGTGACATGTAAATATCTTTTCCCATTCATACAGTTTGGTGTTTTTCCTTAGTTGGTGACTCCTTTGTTATTTTTGTCTACATAAAGTCTTGCTCTCTAGGCAAACAATTGAACTTTCTGAGTTTAGCTTTGTGCATAGTGACATGGGGTGGTTCTGTTTCTTCTGCATGTAGCCACCCCATTTTTCCCAATACCATTTATTAAAGAGCCATTCCTTTCTCTATCTATTGTTCAGGGATCATTTGTTACAGAATTAATTGTCTATCAATAGAGGGCTTATATCTGGGCTCTCAGTTCTATCCCATTGATCCAGGTGTCTGCTTTTGTTTCTGTATCACACAGTTTTGATTACTGTATATCCCTGTAAGTCAGGGAATGTGATGCCTTCATGCTTGTTCTTCTTTCCTTGGGGTTGTTTTAATCCTTTTCAGTATTTCTATTGTGGTAGATATATAGTAGTTCTTTACAAAATTTTGTTTCAAAATTATAATAGTTTAGGGATATTTTCTCATCCATTTAAGTTATCACACCCTTCTCCAAAGTTATGCATGCTGTGTTTCCCCTCTTCCCTACATTAGTTCTCATAAAACCCGAGAGAGAGCTTTGCTGCTATTCTTTTTCTGCAAGTTCACTTGCTTTAAACATCTATACTCAGCATATTAGCAAAAAGCAAAAGGATTAAGTCGCTGTCCTTCACCCGTCTTATTTCACTTAACAAGATCACCTCCAGTTCTGTTCGTTTTCTTCCAAAGGATATAATCTCATCTTTTTTGATTATGGAGTAATTTTCCATTGAACATGTATCCCACAGCTTCTTAATCCACTAGTTTGTTGTTGGGCATTTAGAATGTTTCCATCCTTTGGCTACTGTAAGTAGCACAACTATGAACAAAGGGGTGCATATGTCACTTCAAATTGGTGTTTCTGGGCCCATTGGATATACTCTATTGCTATATCATAAGTTGTTTCCATTTTTACTTGTTTAAGGAATCTCCAACTCATTTTCCAGAGGGGATGTTTTAGTTTATTGAATACGTTCCCACCAACAGAGTTCCTTTTTCTCCACATCATGGTCAACATTTGCCATTTCTGGTTTTGTTGATGTAGGCTGTTTTCAAAGGTGCTATCTTATTGTGGTTTTAATCTGCATTTCTTTAATGATAATGTGATGTGGAGCTTTATGGTAACTTTTTTTAACATATATTTTTTTATTTATTTCCCTTTTGTTGTCATTGTTGTTTTTCATTGTTGTTGTAGTTATTATTGTTTTTGTTAGATAGGACAGAGAGAAATGGAGAGAGGAGGGGGAGACAGAGAACGGGAGAGAAAGATAGACACCTGCAGACCTGCTTCACCGCTTGCGAAGCAACCTCCTGCAGGTGAGGAGCCGGGGGCTCGAACCGGGATCCTTATTATGTTCCTTGCTCTTTGCACCACCTGCACTTAACTCGCTGCGCTATTGCCCAACTCCCTATGGACACTATTTTAAAAAATATTACATTTATTTTTAGTGAGAGAGATACAGAGGAAGACCAGAGCACAACTCAGCTTTGGTTTATGGTGGAGCTGGGGATTGAACCTGGGACCTCAGAGCCACAGGCATGAAAGGCTTTTGCAAAACCATTATGCTGTCTCCCCAGCCCAAATTATAGTAATTTTATGTGAAGCATGCAATGCTATTATTTTATTTTTATTAAATATTTATTTATTTATTTTCTCTTTTGTTGCCCTTGTTGCTTTATTGTTGTTGTTATTAATGTTGTCCTTGTTGGATAGGACAGAAAGAAATGGAGAGAGGAGGGGAAGACAGAAAAGGAGAGAAAGATAGACACCTGCAGATCTGCTTCACCACTTGCAGGTGGGGTGCCAGGTGGGGCCCGGGGGGGGGGGGCTCGAATCAGGATCCTTACGCAGGTTCTAGCACTTTGCATCATGTGCGCTTAACCCGCTGCGCTACCGCCCGACTCCTAGCTATTATTTTATTTTTTAAATTATTTTACACTTATTTTAATGAGAGAGAGGAAGACTAGAGCACTGCTCATTTCTGCTCACTACTGGTGAGGCTGTTCTGTAGGTGTGTCTCTTTCTATTTCTATATTTCCCCTCTCATTTTCTCTCTGTCCTAGCAAATGAAACAAGCAAACACTTAAAAAGAAAAATAGAATTTTGCTTAAGGAAATAATGCTTGGATTAGTTAGTTGTCCATTGCAACAAAGCCAAGGACCCTGGGAGAGGAAGCAGGAAGGCAGAATGAAGTGAGAGTTGGACATAGAGAGCATGACTGTGAAAGAAGACTTACGCTGGGGATGGAAATGGTGTGCACACAGACGCCCATTTTGGAAAGATAAGAAATTGTATCTATGTGACAACTGTCCTATAATTCACAATTTATTTAACAAAATAAAACATAGTTTTGATTCTTTGGGAACCCTTTTCCCCCTCTTGTCTCTACTAATTTTTTTTGAAGTCTCTAGTAATTTAACATTTTTTGTTAAGTTTTTTTTATGGGGCCTTACGGTGGTGCACCAGGTTAAATGCACATAGTAGTAATTGTAAGTGCAAGAAACCACGCAAGAATCCCGGTTTGAGAGTCTGGTTCCCCACCTGCAGGGTGGTTACTCACAAGCAATGAAACAGGTCTGCAAGTGTCTATCTTTCTCTTCCCCTCTCTATCTTCCCCTTCTCTCTCAATTTCTCTCTGTCCTATCCAATAAAATGGAAAAAATGGCCACCCGGAGAACTGGATTTTCAGTACCTGTGCCAAGTCCCAACAATAAGCCTAGAGGCAAAAAAAATAGCTTATTATTTTAAATAAATTGTATTCATTAATTTTTTTTGTAGAGATGAAAGAAATTAAGACGGAAAGAGAGATAGAAATATTGACACCTGAAGCACTGCTTTACCACTTCTGAAACTTCCCTCCCTGCAGGTGGGGACTGGGGAATTGAACGTTGGTCCTTGTGAATATATGTGCTCTACCATTTGCACCCACAGCCCAGCCCCTTCTTTTCAGTATTATAAAATTTTAGGACTATGATTTCATGTGTAAATATTTGTGAAGACTCCTGGTACCTACCATCAAGGTGCCAGTGCCATTACACCAAAGACACTTTTTTCCTACCTATGTCCTTCACTCCCCTTCCCCCTTTCTTCTGATAACTACTATAGTTATCACAGAGTTTAAGAGTCAGTTTGACTACATTATTATTATTAATTATTATTTGGTAAATTCCTTTGCTTTATTAATTTATATTCCCTAAGCAAGTGAAACCATTTAGTAGGTGTCTTTTACTTCCTTATTTATTTCACTTAGCTTTATCAACTAGAATTTTATCCATATTTTTCCCCACAAAGACACATCACCATCTTCTATAATGACAACACTAGGAGTCCATTGACTATATATATACACACACACACACACAACCACAATAATAACAACAATGATGATAAACAATCAGGGCAACAAAAGCGAAAAAAAAAAAAACTTTCACTTTTAAATAAAAGCACTCATTTTTAGATGTTTTTTTACTGAAGGAGTTGCTTTGATTCACAGTTTTACATAAAAGTCCTCATTTCAGATATTTTACAGCAGTGTTTTTATTTTATTTTTTGTTGTTGTTTGCTTGTTATTGGAAACTGAAGATTTTAATATTGCTTATAAATGGGAGAAAGTGGAAATCGTCACAGGGTGATGAATCACAAATGTTTGGTGCTCAGTAAATGTTTGTTAACTGAAGAATTATTTTGAGAGATTTATGAGTCACAGCTCATGGGGGAGGCTGGGAGAAGAGATTGGTGTTAAAATAATAAAGAGCACTACTAAGCTCTTAAGTTTGAGGAAATGATGGTACAAATGATGAGGTAGAAGGTTCCGTGGGGGTGGGGGTGATGGCCTAGAGAAACAGCTCACTTGGATAGTGTGCTGCTTTAGCATGTGTGTGACCCAGGTTCAAGCCAGGTTCCCCACCACATTGAAGGAAGCTTTGGTGCTGTGGTATCTTTCTCTCTCTTTTTATTTATTTTTTTAACTTTTATTTATTTATTTATTCCCCTTTTGTTGCCCTTGTTTTATTGTTGTAATTATTATTGCTATTATTGATGTCGTTGTTGTCAGATAGGACAGAGAGAAATGGAGAGGAGGGGAAGACAGAGAGGGGGAGAGATAGACACCTGCAGACCTGCCTCACCGCTTGTGAAGCGAACTCCCTGCAGATGGAGAGCTGGAGGCTCGAACCGAGATCCTTACGCCAATCCTTGACCAGAGCTTTTAATGGAGAAGCTGGTTAACAGATTCAGATTCTGTGTAGAGCTCAAGGCCTCTAAATATACAGCTAGAAATGGCTTTTATCACAGTTCTCTTTATAAGTCCACGAGAATCAGCTTGCTACTTCTCTTTATGATAGAATTCTCATCTTGTGTCTTAAGTGAAGCTTTTATCACAGTTCTCTTTATAAGTCCATGAGAATCAGCTTGCTACTTCTTTTTATTATAGAATTCTCATCTTGTGTCTTAAGTGAAGAATCAGAAGGAATGGTTTTGATTATAGTTTTTTCTTTTTTCCTTACACATGCGTGTTTTTGTGCATCCCTATATGGGCATGCGCACACATAAACACCATCTTTGGCAATCCATCCTGTTATAAATATCTCTAAATGTAGCAGTGGAAAAGCCACTTACCGTTCTCCTGCTGTTTAAAAGCCACAGTGTACTCCGGTTAAATATACTTTTTTAATTGTTTCAAGGGAAAAGGGCATGGGCTCTTAAAAAAAATGGGTTTGAAAGAGAGTTGGAGTCAGTTATATAAGTTTCTAAGGCAACCAACCCTGTGCTAATGCTGAGTAAAAGTCACCGAGTGCGTGCTGTGAAGTTGTGAAGGTATGACCATCATCTTCTCCCCGTCTTTTCTCTCTTGCCATCATGGAAGGGAATTTAGAAACTAGAAACTTGGGAAGGAAAAATATGAACTATATATATTATATATAATATGTATAATATATAAAATTTAGAAGGGTTGTGGGAATATCATGTATCCTGTGAAAGCTATTTGAAAGAGCTTTCATGGTGAGCTGTTCGCAGTCTTCAGTGTGATGGACCCACATGCAGGAGCTATATAAATACTTGTAAATTTCTAACGCCAAAAATAATTTTTTAATATTTATTTTATTTATTTATTCCCTTTTGTTGCCCTTGTTGTTTTATTGTTGTAGTTACTATTGTTGTTGTAGTTGTTAGATAGGACAGAGAGAGATGGAGAGAGGAGGGGAAGACAGAGAGGAGGAGAGAAAGATAGACACCTGCAGACCTGCTTCACCGCCTGTGAAGCGACTCCGCTGCAGGTGGGGAGCCGGGGTTCGAACCGGGATCCTTATGCCGATCCTTGTGCTTTGCGCCACCTGCGCTTAACCCGCTGCGCTACAGCCAGACTCCCCAGAAATATTTTTTAAACTGTAAAAATAATATTCAGCCTGAGGTAGAGTGTCACTGTTTACTTAGACAGGAGATGAGTAATTTGAATTAGACTAAACAGCCATGGCTTCTGCTTTATCAATGTTGTGGTCTTGTAACTGATAAAAGTTTTAGTATGGGGAGCTGGACGGTGATGCAGTGGGTTAAGCACACATGGCGTGAAGTGTAAGGAGTGGCCTAAGGATCCCGGTTTGAGTCCCTGGCTCCCCACTTGCTGGGGGGGGGGGGGTCGCTTCACAAGCGGTAAAGCAGGTCTGCAGGTGTCTGTCTTTCTCTCCTCCTCTCTGTCTTCCCCTCCTCTCTCCGTTTGTCTCTGTCCTATCCACCAACAATGGCGGCAATAATAACAACAGCAATGATGATAAACAACAAGGGCAACAACAAGGAAAAATAGAAAATAAAAATAAATTTAGTACGGATGATTAGCAAATTTTCCTACATTGTAATTAGGAGTCGTTTTTTTTGTTTGTTTGTTTCTGTTTTTGTTTTTTATACACGGAAGATCAAATGGTTGCCTGTGTACACATGCTACACACAGACGTATACCTATACAGCCCTTGGTTGACTATGATGAGACTTGCCCCTTTGGTTGTGGGGAGAGACTAGTCAGTACTGTAGGCTTAAGCCTGTTTAATCTTAGTATGTGTCAGAATTTAGAAAGGAAATGAAGTGGGGGGCCTGGTGGTGGTGTACCCAGTTAAGCACATATGGTAAAAAGTAGAAAGACTGGGCAAGGATCTGGGTGGAGCTTCCATTCCCTACCTTCAAGGAGGATAATTCAGGAGCTGCAAAAAGCAGGTCTGTTGGTGTCTATCTTTCTCTCTCCCTCTCCATCTTGCTCAATTCTTCTCTGTCCTGTCCAAAAAAATGGCAAAAATGACCACAAGGAGTAATGGATTTGTAGTGTTTGCATTGAGCCCCAGTGGTAACCCTAGGAGGGGGGGGGCGGGAAGGGGAATTAAGTTGTCATCAACAAAGCCTGGAAGTAATCTGATTCCATGGACAGGAATAATGGAAGATTAAGAATACAAACCCCTCATCAAGGGCAACAAAAAGGAATAAATAAATATAAAAAAAAAGAATACAAAACCCTGGGTCAGTCAGTAGTGCAGTGGGTTACGCACACATGACGCAAAGCACAAGGACTTGCTTCAGGATCCTGGTTAAAGCCCCCAGTTCCTCACCTGCAGGGGGGTTGCTTCACAGGCGGAGAAGCAGTACTGCAGGTGTCTATCTTTCTCCCTGTCTTCCCTTCCTCTCTCTATTTCTCTCTGTCCTATACAACAACGATAACAAGGGCAACAAAATGGGAAGAATGGCCTCCAGGAGCACTGGATTCATTGCAGCACTTAGCCCCAGCAATAACCCTGGATCCAAAGTAATAATAATAATAATAATAATAATACAAAAGCCAAAGAAGGAACAGAAGTCATATCTCAAGGGAGAGCTAAGGTGAAAATCTTACCACAGAGGTCAAAAATATTTTACATACAGTTCAGATGGATTTTGTCACTTCCAAGCTGTGGCACAGAGCAAAGACTGGCTTTCCCCAGGGAGTGATCAGGCCAGTCACTGTCTCAGTTTGCTCTCTTGGCCGTTCTTCAGGCTGGAGTTGTTCCTGACAGAATCCTTTTTGCTTGGCCCAAAGGCTGATCTGTATACATCTTATCTTGGGAGAAAGGGTAAGCTTCCAATGAGTTTAGTACTGCAAACCCAAACTTTCACCAAAGGCACTCAAGTTTCTTCAGTAAACATTGTATTTAAGATGGTGGTTTCCAAAACAGTGAATGTAATGTCCTGAATTTTGTGTTGGAGCTGGTTGGAACAAAACAGTGATACCATTGTTACCTGGCCTCATCTCTGGTTCTCTTCTGCCCAGCAAACACCCCTGACCCTACCTAAATGGGATCTCTGGTTTCTCTCACCTTATTCACTTGCTATGCCAATGACTGGACTGAAACCCTTTGCCCAGAGCTGTTTTATCTTAAGGTGCATACAAAGGCAGAGGCAAGGCTCTTCATGAACATTTCACACCTATTGCTTTTGAAAGCCAGCAGCATCTGACCTCTCAGAGTGATGAGGGAACCCTATGGTTAGCAGCAAGATTTACCGTTCTCAGAAAGTGGCTTACATAGTCTAAGCTTACATGGTCTGATAGGAACATAGACTTGCTTCACCTTTGTCGGGCTGCACCACGGAGAAGAGAGAGAGGAGATCCGGAGCGAAGAGAGAACACAAATCTTTATTTGTGCTGGCACCTCAGAGTTGGGTGAGAGAGAAACAGGTTGGGCCATGTGGAGGTAGCAAAAATGGCCGCCTCACGCAGTAACTTTTCCTGCATCTAAACACCGAAGTGAAGAAGCTGGCAAGAGAGCGAGGTGCGGAAGAAGAAGGCCTTTTATGGGAGTAGCTCTCGCGAGAATGGGAAGGGGGAGGAGCAACCAGGGGGAATAGACAATGCCCTGAGGGCACAAAGTGGGGGAACAGGCTCTCCGAGAATGTCCCAACTCTCGTGGGAAGTAGCAATAGCCCGAGGGGACAACATGGTAGATGTTGACTGCGTCTGCACAATTTCCCAGCACACCTTAACTCCAAAATGTCTTCCTTTTGACTCTGTGTTTCTAGCTGATGTCGGATTAGTAAAAATGAAGTCTTGGGTAGAGAGTATACTTTACTACGCCTGAGGTTTATTTAAGTCACTAACTCCAAGACAGCAAGGAAACTTCTTCATTCTCTACAAACCCATATTTTCCCCAGTACTGGAAGCTCTGGGCCTTTGTTCGTTTTCCTTCATGCTTCTCTCAATCCATGCCATTTGATACTCCATCTGCCGATCTCAACCAAATTAATGCAGCCAGTGCCACCTCCACATGTTTCATTTCGGACTGTGTCCAGAGATGCCAGGTCTGGGATGTCAGCCCTTCATCCCCAATACTCAGGTGAGACCTTTCCTAGCTCGTTGGACTCCTTAGTTCCATTTCAGGTGGCTCACTTACTAATACAGTTACAGAACCTAGATATAGACTGGGCCCATGGGATAGGGCACATGTGCATATGTATCCGTAAGTTAGTGGAAAATGCATACCTTAAAGTAAAAGTGTGCAAAAGTTTACAGTGACTCAATAAGTGCAGCAGGCTCATAGAAAGATAAAAAAAAAGGTACCATCAAGTACTTAATCAAATAGTTTCTACTTAGACCTAAGTAGACTTATTTATTATTCAATAAATAGCACGTGTATCCTTTTTCTTCTCCCTCCTCCTCCTCCTCCTCCTCTTCTTCTTCTTTTAAACTAGCATAAAGTCTTACTTAATTTGGATTTTTATTTAGTCCTTGTAGAAGTTAAGCGTCTTGTTGTTAGTCAAGATGGTGGGCTGGTCTTTGGGTGTGATTTTAACTCCAAAGAGTTTCCCTTGCATGAGTCTTTCATTCTCTCTCTCTTTTTTTTCTGCTCACTTTAGAGCTCTTCTTTGTAGACTCTGTGAAACACCAGGAGGCCTTATTTCCTTGGCTTAATCAGACAGAGAGGCAAGGGAATTTTCTTTTTTAAAATTCTTTTTTTTTAATTTTTAACTTAATTTATAAAAAGGAAACACTGACAAAACCATAGGATAGGAAGGGTACAACTCCACACAGTTTCCACCACCAGAATTCCATATCCCATCCCCTCCCTTGATAGCTTTCCTATTCTTTAACCCTCTGGGAGTATGGTCTCAAGGTCATTGTGGGATGCAGAAGTTGGAAAGGCCTGGCTTCTGTAATTGCTTCCCCGCTGAACAGGAAAAAGGGAATTTTCTATGCAGCAAGGCTGCTGCTGGACTGTAATTTCTTTAATATCTGTCCACCAAGCCATGGAGCTGCGTGAGGCCCAGCAAGAGGATGTGATGTAGCCAGCGATGCACTTCTGCCTGCAGTTATTCTGGTGTGATCTTATTTCAAGCCTCCCCAACCATCAAGGTGAAAAGCTTCCCAAGTTAGATGTGCTGAAGAAGACAGGCTGCCAGCTGCTGAGGATGGGGGAGGTCACCTCAGAGTCATCTCCCAGCTGAGACGCTCAGTCGCCACTGAGAATATCACTGACTTGCCAGGGGCTGCTTTACACCTGGGTGGTTTGGCTCCTGTCTGTATTAAACTGTTCTTATTTCTCATCCCCTGCTGAAGATTCTGGGCTCTTACTGCTCCCAGTTTGCAAACTGTATTTTGGACACAGCTGATCATTATATTCATGAGCTTTTGAAATCTGTCTCTCCCTTTCTGCTGTTTCTATCTCTATAATTGGAGTAGAGATTGATATTAGCAGCAACTGTTTAGGAAGAACTTTGATGTTTATTAAAAAAGGGGAGGTGTGTGTGTGTGCGTGTGTGTGTGTGTGTGTGTGTGTGTATGTATTTTACTAGGACACTAAGCTAGAGGGAATCTGGACTGTATTTCTATCTTTGTTCTTTTCCTTTTTAAAAAATTTATCTTATTTATAAAATGGAACCAATGACAAGACCATAGGATAAGAGGGGTACAATTCCCACCACCAGAGCTCCGTATCCCATTCCCTCCTGAGAGCTTTCTTATTCTTTAACCCCTTGGGAAAGGGAGAGACTGAAGTAGAGACAGAGAAAGAAAGAGAGATCTGTATCACTTTCACCACTTTTGAAGCTTCCTCCCTGACAGGTGTAGACTGGGAGATTCAGCCTAGGTCCTTACATATTATACTGTGTATTTTCTACTAGATGTGCCACTGACCAGCCCCCTCCCCCTGCTTTTTAAGAAATAGGGAACCAGAGAGAGTGTGAAAGAGATCACAGCATGGAAGCTTCCTTCAATACGGTGGCATGATCTTGAACATAGATTGTGCAGAAGGGAAAGCACTGCATTATCTAACTGAGCTAGTTCTTGAACCCAACTAAATCTAATAATAATGATAATAATAATAATAATATCATCTCCTCTCTAGCCCTCATTTAGTTGACCTCGAAACTGGTCTGGAGAGAAGTGATTTGCCGAAGGCCACAGCTATATTGCAACAGAATGAGGACGGACTCTCTAAACTGCGTGCTATGTTCGATCTTATTAAGCTCCATCATACCTTTCTGCCTTGAGCCTGGGCTAGGCTAGCAGTCTGGGTTGCAACTACTCTGCAGGTAGGAGGTGGTGAACTTGACCTTGCTGATGGCTTACATGACTGTCAGCAGGCTTTAAAAGCAACCATATTATCTCATTTTTTAAGCTTTATTTTATCACACTTATTAGACACACATCAGAAAGCTTAGCTTACCAGCTGTGCACCATACAGTAAGTCAGTTTATGTCAAAATTGAACAAGGGAATTGTGCTTATAGAAAAGACTTTCAGCTAAAAACTAGACCTGATACAATCAGTTGAAATGCGGTGCCCCAAAAGACAGAGTAGTGAGACGGGAAAGTTCTTCTATGCTCAACAGAAAAACAAACAAACAAAGAAAAAAGATTTATGTGGAAATCAGACATCTAGAGACTGGGAAGTGGCACACCTGTCAGAACACATACTTGACCATGTACAAGAACCTGGGCTTAAGGACCCCGCCCCTAATACACACACACCCTGCCTTACACCCACCTACTTGGAAGAAACTTTTGTAGTGTTAGAGCAATGCTACGAGTGCCTCTATTGCCCTCACCCCTTTTAATTTCTCTGTCTCAATCTAAAATAAATAAATAATAAATAAATAATGAAGGGGTGGACATGGAAGCCACAAGTGGTGAATTTGTAGCACAGACACTCAGTGCCAGCAATAACCCTCATGGCAATAAAAGAAGAAAAAGAAATCAGACATGTAGGGATTTGAGTAGAGAAGTTACTGGTACTACAGTCCTAGGATATTACTAATTGTTACTGCTGCTGTTATTATTATTATTATATTTATTCATTTATTTATTTATTCCTTTTTTGTTGTTGCCCTTGTTTTATTGTTGTAGTTATTATTGATGTCATTGTTGTTGGATAAGACAGAGAGAAATGGAGAGAGGAGGGAAAGACAGAGAAGGAGAGAAAGACACCTGCAGACCTGCTTCACCGCCTGTGAAGCGACTCCCCTGCAGGTGGGGAGCCGGGGGCTCGAACCGGGATCCTTAAGCCAGTCCTTGCGCTTTGCATCACCTGCACTTAACCTGCTGCGCTACCGCCCGGCTCCCTTATATTTTAAGCCCAAGAAGAGTAAGGCATGGCCAGATTAGAGAATCATAGTGCAAGGAAATATCAGGCCCAATGAGTTTTTTAAAATTATCTTTATATATTTATTGGATAGAGACAGACAGAAGTTGAGAAGAAAGTAGAGATAGAGAGGGATCAAGACAGAGAGACGAGAGACACCTGCAGCACTATCTACTTCACTGCTTGTGAAGCTTTTCCTCTGCAGGTGGGGACCAGGGGCTGGAACCCGGGTCCTTACGCATTATAGCATGTGTGCTCAACCAGATCTGCCACTTCTTGGCCCCAATTTTTTTTAAAATGAAATTTGTTTTTGTTTATTGCCACCAGGGTTATCATTGGGGATTGATGGCTTCATGAAAACACCACTGTTCCGGGCTGCCACTCCTACCTCCCTCCTTTCTTTTATTTGGTAGGACAGGTAAATTGAGAGGGGGAGATAAAAGAAAGAAGCACCTGTACCACTGCTCTATTGCTTGTGATGCTCCTTTCTCTGCAGCTTGGGGCCAGGTGAGCCACCATCTGGCCCCATAATTGGATTTCTTTTAAAATGTTTCATTGAGGTGGGGCTAGGTGGTAGCGCAATGGGTTAAGCGCACATGGCTCTATGTGCGAGGACCAGCGTAAAGATCCTGGTTGGAGCCCCCAGCTTCCCACCTGCAGGGGAGTTGCTTCACAGGTGGTAAAGCAGGTCTGCAGGTGTCTATCTTTATCTTCCCCTCTCTGTCTTCCCCATCTCTCCATTTCTCTCTGTTCTATCCAACAATAACAGCAGCAGCAACAACAACAATAGTAACAACAACAATGATAAACAAGGGCAACAAAAGGGGAAAAAATGGCCTCCAGGAACAGTGGATTCATAGTGTAGGCACCAAGCCCCAGCAATAACCATGGAGGTAAAAAAAAAAAAAATGGTTTCATTGAGGAAATAAATAAGAGTTTATAGGAAAGTTGTCGTCACATGAATCTAACTGTTCATTCATCTTTCCATGGTTGATACCCGTATTCCATCTTAGGTTCACACACATGCATTGGGTCCTCAGTGTCTATTCTCCCCCCTTCCTCCTGTTCCCCCACATCCTTGGCTTCCCTGCCAACCTCATGCAGTCTACAGTTCATCCCGTGGTTTGCCTGTCCCTCATTGTTTCTCACATTCCACCTGTAAAAGAGATCATCTGGGATTCATAGTACTTCTCGTCCTGCCTGATCTCAACATGAGTTCTTCACGTTCTAGTCACGATGAGGTAATGGAAATGATTTCGTCATTACTTAGAGCAGAATAGTATTTATTTATTTTTTTAACTTTTTTATTTCTAAAAAGGACACATTGACAAAACCATAGGATAAGAGGGGTACAGCATCGTACAATTCCCACTACGAGACCTCCGTATACCAACCCCTACCCTGATAGCTTTCCTACTCTTTAACCCTCTGGGAGTATGGACCCAAGATCATTGTGGGGTGCAATAGGTTGAAGGTCTGGCTTCTGTAATTGCTTCCCCACTGAATATGGGCATTGACAGGTCGATCCATACTCCCATCCTGTCTCTCTCTTTCCCTAGTGGGGCGAGATTCTGGGGAAGCAGAGCTCCAAGGCACATTGGTGGGGTTGTCTGTTCAGGGAAGTCTGGTCACATCCTGCTAGCATCTGGAACTTGGTGGCTGAAAATAGAGTTAACATACAAAGCCAAACAAACTGTTGGACAATTATAGGTGAGGAGGGTATCTAAGTCTAAGTGGACACTTGTTGGTTGTGGCCAGGTGTCGGGCTGTGCCGCGGAGAAGAGAGAGAGAGGAGGTCTGGAGCAAATGGGGTACACAAATCTTTATTATAGGATTGGGGGGGTGGCTCAGGCCACGTGGAGTCAGCTGACAATGGCCGTCCCCACTACCTCACCACCGGGCAAGAAGGAAGGGGTGCTTAGAGAGAGAGAGAGAGAGCCTAGAGAGAGCCGAGAGAGAGCCGAGGGGGGGGAGTGAGAGAGCTTTTATTGGTCAACAGCCAGGGGTGACGTGTGGGGGCAGGATTGGTTGAAGGGGGGCACTGCTAGGATTTCGCGGGGCATGGTAAAACCTGGGGGCAGAGACTGCATCAGAATAATTCCTCAGCATCAGACACTATTTCATTATGAACTTGATACTGACTCACTAAAGACTACTGTGTATTTTTGCTTTCAGGTATATATTTTGCCCTAATTTATAGATACATGTGAACATATGCTTTATCTTATGGGACCTGGCCTATATCTAGGTTTTGGGACTTTGTTAGGAAGTGAACCTCCTGGAATAGAACTAGAGAATACCATGAAAGGAAAGGTCTCATCCAAGTGATGAGGGTAAAGGGTTGGCAATCCATGCCTGATGTCTCTGGACAGTATAGTATTTCATTGAGTATTTTGTGCCACAACTGTGTCCATCTCTTGTTGGACATCTGGTTTGCTTTCATATTTGGACTATTAAAATACTGCTGCTGTTTACAGAGGTGTATAGTGAACTTTTTTGCACAGATGTTTTTGTTTTCTTTGGAGAGATCCTTCACAGAGGAATTGCTTGGTCATAGGGTAGGTCCATATGTAATGTTTTGAGAAATATCCAGACTATCTTCCACAGAGACTGAACTGCTGTATACTTCCACCAGTTTCTTTGCCAATGCTTATTGTTTCTGTCCTTTGAGTTATGACATCCTCACAGGTGTTAAGGTGATATTTCCTTGTTGTCTTTTTTTTTTTTTAATTATTATCCTTATTTATTTATTGGATAGAGACAGCCAGAAATCTAGAGGGGAGTGGGAGAAAAGAAAGAAAAAAGAGAAAAAAGAAAGAAGAAGAAGAATAAAAAGAAGAGATAGAGAGAGACAGACACCTGTAGCCCTGCTTCACTACTCATGAAGCTTTTCCCCTTCAGGTGGGGACTGGGTACTCGAACCTGGGTCCTTGCGCATTGTAACATGCACTCAACCAGGTACGCCACCACCCGGCCCCTCGTTGTTGTCTTTATATTTTTCTGGTAATCAATGATTTTGAGTATTTTTGTCATGTAACTGGACTCTTTGGATCTCTTCTTTGGTGAGGAGTCTCTCCATGTCCATTTTTACTTATTTCTTTATTATTTAGTTATATACTTATATATATATTTTTGTGTGCAGGGAGAATTCATGGGGCCAGGTGGTGGCTTACCTGGTTAAGCGTACACACTACAGTGCTTAAGGACCTGTATTCAAACCCCTAGTCCCCATCTGCCCATAAGTGGTGAAGTAGAGTTGCAGGTGTCTCTCTGTCTTCCTCTCTACCTCTCCCACCCCTCTCAATTTCTGTCTTTGTCTAGCCAATAATAAATAAATAATATCAAATTTTTTTTTAAAGACAGAGAGGAACCTAGAGGGAAAAGGAAGATAGAAAAGGAAACAGGGAGATGCCTCCAGATGTTCTTTATCACTTCTGAAGCTTTCCTTCTGCAGATGGAGACCTAAGACTTGAACTTATGGGATTCGGGCAGTAGCACAGCGGGTTAAGTGCACATGGAGCAAAATGCAAGGACCCGCATAAGGATCCCAGTTGGAGCCCTCGGCTCTCCACCTGCAGGGGAATCGCTTCACAAGCGGTGAAGCAGGTCTGCAGGTGTTTATCTTTCTCTTCCTCTCTCTTTCTTCCCCTCCTCTCTCCATTTCTCTGTCCTATCCAACAACGAACGACATAAATAACAATAGTAACTACAACAGTAAAACAACAAAGGCAACAAAAGTTAATAAATGAATAATAATAAAAAAAAGACTTGAACTGGGGCCTTGCACATAGTAACCTATGCACTCAGCTAAATGTTCCATCTCCTGGCCTTCTATGCCTATTTTTAAATGGGATTGCTTTTTCTTTTTGTTGCTGATTTTAGTGAGCTTTTTATATATTTTGTTTATGAGCCCTTTTATGGACAGCATGCAAATATCTCCCATTTTGTAGGGTGTCTTGCTGTTTAGTGATTTTTTTTTTTTTTTGCTGTGCAGAAGCCTTCCAACTTGATGTAGTTTCTCCACACCCCCCCGTTGATTTTTTTTTTAATTCTTTATTGGGGGATTAGTGTTTTACAGTCAACAGTAAATATAATAGTTTGTACATGCATAACATTTCTCAGTTTTACACATAAGGGTGCAACCCCCACTAGGTCCTCTGCCATCATGTTCCAGGACCTGAACCCCCCTCAACACCACAGAGACTTTTACTTTAGTGCAATACACTACCTCCAGTCCAAGTTTTGTTTAATGTTTTTCTCTTCTGATCTTGTTTTTCAACTTCTGCCTGAGAGTGAGATCATCCCATATTCATCCTTCTGTTTCTGACTTATTTCACTTAACGTGATTTCTTCAAGCTTCAAGATAGGGAGGGGGCCCCATCTTCTCTTCCTTTCCAAGTCACATGTACACTGTTTATTACATCCAAATGCCCTTTTCTTTCCCTCCTCTCTAAGGTACCTGATGGAGTTGGAGTTCAGACCCCCGTGGTCATCTTCCCCCTAACATTTTTTTCCCCACTGTGTGTATTGATCAAAATTATTTTTGGGTTGCAAGAAGTGAGAGTTCTGGCTTCTGTAATTGCTTCTTTGCTTGACATGGGCATTGGCAGGTTGATCCATACCCCTGGCCTGCTGTATTTTCCATTTGAAGTTTTGGTCCTCCTTGTGAAAAAATTTATTGTCCTAGGTGTGAAGCATTCCATGGCCTAATTTCTAAGAGTGATCAAAATGCAAAGATGGAGACATATTTGGGAGGAAATATCCTCTACTGCAGATTACACACTGTTAAGGTAAAAAGAAAGTGAAGTTATTTATGACTTTTTTTTATATACAAGTGCGAATAGATAATGAAGGGGCAAATCCTTCTATGAAAGATGTGATAGTTTTACACTTTGGAGAGTGAGTAGTTTACAGAGGAGCAGCTTCACTATTCACTTTTTTGATAAGGTGCTTTTGATTCTGTAGTTAATATATCATTTCTTTATTATTTTTATTTATTTAATTTTATTTTTAAAAGTTTTTTTAGTATATCATTTTTGTCAACAGAGACAGAGAAATTGAAGGGAAATGGGGAGATAGAGAGGAAGAATGAAAGAGAGACAGATGCCTGATGCACTGCTTCACCACTCGTGAAGCTTCCTCTGCCTGCAGATGGGGTCAGGGTGCTTGAACATGGGTCCTTGTACCTTGTAACAGATATGCTCTACCAAGTACGCTGGGACCCAACCCCATTCTAAAGCCACCCACTGTACTCAATCTCTAAAGGGAGTTAGGGAGACAGACACCCCCCAACTCTTTTCTGATCCTTTATTTATATGAGTATGAGCAGACCTGATCTCCTAATACAATCTTAATCTAAGATCTGGCCCCTCTTTCAGCAGCATGCTGCTTTGGATACCAGTTGTACAAGCATAGCCTCTATTGGCTTTATGATAAACACATTGGGCTGTGTTGCTTTGAACTTAACTAATAGGAGAATCTGAGCCAGACAGACTTTTGTTGGCTAAAAATAGTTTCCCGTGGAATGCTCTGCTGAAGGAAAGTGCAAAGCAACAACCCAGCTCTCACAGGTTTTCATGGCATTGCATCAAAGGATGGTTTGACTGGGGGAGGAAAACTTAAGTTTCACCGGAAATGTCCATTCTTGTCACAATACCGGACATGGACATGGAACCTCAATTCAGTTGATTGGGACCTAGAGCAGGAGGGCTTCAAAAACAGAACAAGCAAACAAACAACTTGCAAATGGAACATTGCAAGAGAAGGGGAGAGTTACGTTTACAGGACAGGGATACAGGCTTCTGTTATGTTTGCATGTCATAACTTGTTCCCTAGTCTTTGGACTGAGAACTTGGCTCATTGCCCTCAGGGCTGTGCTGGTAGAAAGGGATTGATGGTTTTCACACAATCCAGTCCTACTGTGCCGGGAAAAATACAAAAGAACTCAGACTGGACAAGTTTTTGATGTGTTTTCTGGTAATTGAAAAACTCTCTTAAAGGCTCCTTCAGCCCAAGTGCATCTGGGAACTCCAAGTTAGTGCATCTGAAGTGGCCACTGCATAACTGAAAGAGAAGTGAGTGAGTTCTTCTTGTCCTTTTAGCTAGGCGGTGAGAACTTTTGACTTCTTGGCTACCTATTGTCCGGGCAACACACCATGAGCATAAGTTATTCATGATAATTGGCGGAGAAAAACTGAGCCATTCTGAGCTTCTTGAAAGAGTTTTGAAGGTGACAAGACTCCTGATTGGATTTACTTGGGATTTTAACACTGTATTTTTTAAAAATTAAATATTTTTTTCTATTTATTTTACTTGACAGGACAGAGAAAAATGGAGGTAGAGGAAGAATAAGAAGAGAGAAAGAGACACCTATAGACCTGCTTCACCATATGTGAAGCTTCTCCCCTGCAGGTGGAGAATGGAGGCTTGAACCTGGGCCCTTACCCAAGATTAATGCGTGCACTCAAAGACATGTACCATTGTCTGGCTCCATAAGACTGAATTCATTTTCTTCCATACAATTCCCATAAGCAGTTGACTATGCCCAAAGTGTCTTCTTGACTTAAAAAAAATTGTCAGAGGATGTGTCTTACCTGGGTTAACAGAGATGCTTAGACATAATAGAGCCAGTGAATTGACTTCCTTTTCTATGGATTTAAAAGCAAGGAATGAGAGGTGATTCTGAAGCTTCCTTCTTGGGTACCCAATGTTATTGATGTCATGCTTATCAGTGATATAAATGAATAAATAATTGTTTTCATCATTGGGAGGTTGGCAGCCCTGGAGATGCTCAGTGTTATACTCTCAAGCATGATATTTCGAGTTTGATCCCTGGCATAGCATGTGCCAGAGTGATGCTCTGGTTCTCTCTCCTCTATCTCTCATATATAAATAAATCTTTTAAAATTTCCGAAGAGGTTGCTTGTGTCATGGGTGCTGTATTTGTAGAGTTCTACATATACATTTAAAATCTTTTGATTTGGAGCTAAAGGATCTTTGTTTTTGAGATCCACTAATAATACGGCACCTTTTGATAAGTCACATTCATTTTATTTCTATTTCTCAGTTCTCTCATCAGTAGTTATAAAGTTGGGATGATGTTGCTAGCTAATGTTATAGCTATTTGTCAGGATTTGTCTTGTAGTATTTTTGTGTAGAACCTCTTTGGCTTTTACACTGAGTTCATGATGTGGACATAATCATCATTCTCATTTCACAGATGATGCAGCTGAGGGATAAAATGCTAGGTAACTTATTCAGGGTGTCCCAGCTGGTGAGTGAAGAGGCAATAGTTTACCTCAGGTAGTCCAGTTCCATAACCTGAGCTTTTGAATTCTTCACTTCACAGACTGAATGTGATTTTTCTGACACCCATCGAATGAAATCATAAGCACGAAAGTGCTCTGAAAGCTATAAAATAAAATGCTGAAGAAATAAATGTTAGCGATCCTAACAGGAGCCTTTGGTTCTCTTGGAAGAAGCATTTTCTTGGCAGGAAGAACATAATCTGTGTGGTCTGATGAAGCTAGAATGTACTAGAAATGAGGTCTTGGCTTTCAGTGCCCCCTGGGCATGTTGTATCGAAAAGCTCACCAGAAGAAAAAGAAGCAGACTTGAATTTGACTCGCAGCTGAGCTACCAGTCACCAAGTTTTCCTATTCTCAGTTTCCAGAAATGTGAAAGAAGACTATCAGTGGCATCAGTGACTGTTAACCTCTCAAGGGCCACAAACCCCCTGCAGATTGCTTGTGTACACAGATGAGTTATGCTACCTCCACAGATTTTGCGAACAATTTGAGGTCTTTACTACAGATGCCTGAAGCCCATCCATGGTCCTGTAGACCCATGGTTAATAACTTCAGGTTTTGTTGTCAGAATCCAAGACTTGCAAAGAACTTCCAGGCTTGGCAAATACATTAAGTCCTTCACTTAATGACATTTATGAGATTTTTGGATGGTGTTAAATCAAAGAAGATATAAAGAAATTCATTTTAGGGGCTGGGTGGTGGCACACTTGGGACATAAGACTGAGCTCCCGGTCCCCACCTTCAGGGAAAAAGCTTTGTGAGTAGTGAAGCAGTGTTGCAAATGTCTCTCTGTCTCTCTGTCTCCCCTTACTGCCTCAATTTCTGGCTGTCTTTATCTAACAAGTAAAGATAATAGAAAAACTTCAAAAAAAAGAGAGAAATGTACTTTATGATGGGTTACTTGACACAAACCAGAGTACAATTCCCATTACATATTTCTCTTCACAGAAGGATCACTAAACTTAGGAATAGTGTCCCCAAACATTTCTAACCTCAGTTCATATTCATCTGTCGATTCATTTTCTTCATTTTTTTGTTTTGAATTATTTTATTAGTGGTTACTAGTGGTTTACAAGATCATAAGTTTACAAAGTATAGTTGCACACAGCACCCACCACAAAAGCCCTATGACCTCACCACCCCAACAGTGACTACCATAGTTCTCACAAAGCCTTTGAGACAGTTTGGTGACTTTGTTTGTCTGTTTGTTTTGCAAGTTCATGAATTTCAGTTCTCTGTTCCACACATAAGTGAGTCCATTCAGTAGTTGTCTTTTATCTCTTTACTAGGTTTGCTGAGCATTCATTCATTTTTTTTAAATAAAGATTTTGTTTGTTTATTTATGAGAAAGATAGGAGGAGAGAGAAAGAACCAGACATCACTCTGGCACACCTGCTGCCGGGGATCCAACTCAGGACCTGATGCATGATGAGTCCAAAGCTTTTTCACTTGGCCACGACCCGGACCACAACATTCATTTTATTTATTTGTCTATTTATTTATTTATTTATTTATTTATTTATTTATTTATTTATTCCTTTTTTGTTGCCCTTGTTTTTTAAATTTTTGTAGTTATTGATGTCATCGTTGTTGGATAGGACAGAGAGAAATGGAGAGAGGAGGGGAAGACAGAGAGGGGGAGAGAAAGACAGACACCTGCAGACCTGCTTCACGACTTGTAAAGCAACTCACCAGCAGGTGGGGAGCCAGGGGCTTGAACTGGGATCCTTATGCCGGTCCTTGCGCTTTGTGCCACATGCGGTTAACCCGCAGCGCTACCAACCAACTCCCTCATTCACTTTTTTTTTTTTAAGCACACTTATTCCAGTTCAATCTCTTGGGTAACCAGATCCTATCCCAGTGACTCAGGGCAGAAGGCAGGCCCAAATCTTCCATCACATGGCATATCTCTCTGTCTCTCTGTCTCTCTCTCTCTCATACACACACACACACACACACACACACACACACACACTGAGACAATAAACATAACACAGTGAACTTACTGTGGCAGTTTTGGGACAGCTTTCTGAGGAGGCAGGAACAGAAGATGTAGAGGGAGAATGTATGACCCTTGCAGTGACCTGCACTGGAAATCTAAATATTCCACTCATCAGCTTTATAAAGAAGTGATGATGTTGAACAAAATGACATTGAAGTTATGGAAATAGTGCAGGAGCTCACTGTGCTGACACAGTGAGAATCACATGATTTCGAGCTTAGGATCAGGGCCAATGAAATAGCTTCCATGGATGGTGCATTGCTTTGTTATGTGCATGACTCGGGTTCGAGTTCAGCAGCCAGTGCACAGAAAGAAACTTTGGTGCTGTGGTTTCCTTTCTCTCCCCTCCCTCTCCTCTCCCCTCTCCCTCTCCCTTCCCCTTTCCTCCTCTCATGCCTATCTTAAAAAAAAAAAGTTTAGGAAAAGCACCACTAGTAGCAGTGGAGTAACAGAGCCATCATAAGTTATACAAGAATCCTGATTTCAATTTTATTTTGTTGAAGAGCTCTTTTTTTTTTTAATTGGGGGAGGAGAGAGACATAGCAGCAATACCCAGCTCACTACCTTAATCATATGTTCAGCTTTGCAGTGTATTTAGGAAAGTGCTGGACTTACTGCTTTTAGTTCTGGTATCAGCAAAAGATAAACAGTCCCACTTCATGCTGGTCCACAGGGAGCAGCAGTATTTTTATTCTTTCCTTCTTTCCTTTCTTTCTTTCTTTCTTTCTTTCTTTCTTTCTTTCTTTCTTTCTTTCTTTTCCTGAGAAGCAAGCTTTGGCATGAAAGAGACAGCATTTTTACATCTATAAAAGTAGATAATGTCAAATCCTACTGGGGGCATGATTTGTGGGTGGTCTGTTTGTGCAACATTTCTAATTACTGTGGCGAATCCTGCTGGGGTTGCTAAAATTAAGTGTCTGTTGTTAACCACTTCCTGGTGTTTTTGGAACAGCTGCAAGAATTGTCAATGACTTCCAGCCTCCATGGAATGGGAGTGTAGAGGAGAAGCATTTTTTATTTGTTTGTTTTGTGTTTATTTGTGTTTGGTTTGCAAGGAGTCAACTCACCTTTTCATGTTACAGATGAGAAATACTGAGATCCAGCCTTAATTTTGGTCCTTTGTAGATGATTTGGGGACAGGGGTTTGCAGGCTGAAAATGTATTGGGGAACATCAGGAATACCCCTGAAAGATAGCTTGTGGAATCAATCTGGGCAGGAAGAGAGACTGAACGGGGAACTTGCTTCTTTTTTTTTGTTGTTGTTCTTTCCCCATCCAGGGTTATCACTGGGGCTCAGTGCCTGCACTACGAATCCACTGCTCCTGGAGGCCATTTTTTCCCATTTTGTTGCCCTTGTTGTTTATTGTTATTATCATTATTATTAAAATTGTTGTTATTACTGTCCTTGTGGTTGGATAGGATGTAGAGAAATCGAGAGAGAAGGAGAAGACAGGGGGAAGAGAAAGATAGACACCTGCAGACCTTCCTCACCGCTTGTGAAGCCATCCCCCCTGCAGGTGGGGAGCGGAGGGGGTTTCGAACAGGAGTCCTTAAGTGATCCTTGCACTTTGCGCCATGTGCATTTAACCTGCTGCACCACCGCCCGACTCCTGGGGATCTGCTTCTATGGGGCTTATCAGCTGAGGTTACTCCAGACTGGCCTCCAGCGGGCACAAAATGGTCAAGCTTGTGAATGCCTGCTTTGCCATTCATTGGATGTTGGCTGTCATGCTAAAAATACTTAGGCTGGTGAAAACAGTTCATTTGGATAGTGCACTATTTTGCCATGTGTGTGAACCAGGTTTGAGCCCGGCTTCCATTTCACTGAAGGAAACTTTGGTGCTATGATCTCTTTCATACTGTCTCTGCCTCTCAGCCTTTCTATCGCTATCTAAACTGAAAGAAAGAAAAAAAAAGTCTGGACACCTGATTTTAGTTTGGATTCTAAGACCCTTCATGACCGGTTTTCTATCTTTAGCCACTGCTCCTGAAATTTCTCTGTCAGCCATCATGAACCAGTTATGAAGCTACTTGCAGTACCTTGAACACACTCTGCTGTCCCTTGCCTGTGAGAACTGCCTGCATACTCTTCCCCTTGGAACATTCCAGCATAGGTATATGCATGTAGGTATTTTGTATTTTATACACCTTTTAAAATACACATATATATTTATTGATTTAATAATGATTGACAAAATTGTAGGATGGTAAGGATACAATTCCATAAAGTTTCCACCAACAGAGTTCCCTATCTCATCCCCTCCATTGGAAGCTTTCTTACTCTTTATTCCTCTAGAAGTACTGACCAAAGGTCTTGATGGGGTGCAGAAGGTGGGAGGTCTGACTGCTGTAATTGGTTTTCTGCTGGCTGTTGGACATAGGAGTTGACAGGTTGATCTGTACCCCCCAGCCTGTTTCTGTCTTTCCCTAGTGGGTTAGTGGTCTGAGGAGGTGGGGTTCTAGGACTCATTGGTGAACTCCTCTGCCCAGGAAATTCAGGTTGGTGCTATGGTAGCATTTGCAACGTGGTGGCTGGAAAACTTTAAGATATAAAGCAGAAAGAATTGTCTCGTAATCAGAAACCTAAAGGTAAGAATATAGCTGATGAGATTTGGGGTCTTCATACTGGAAGAAGGTAGGAAGTCTACGTATATTTCAAGGGGCCCATGATGTTAAGGAACTCTTATTAGTGATTAAGATGACTGAAGCAGGGGTGGGTGAAAGGGAAAGGAAGTTTATTTTACACAGGCGGCCAAGACTTCAGATCTTTCTGAGAACTCTGGTCCCAAACAAAGGGACAGTACAAGCTTCTATAGGAGGTGCAGGCCTGAGAGCAAAAAGCGTTGTTACAGAAGCAGAGGCTGCAAGGTTAAAAGGTGGGACTTGGACCCATTGCTCAAGGTCTGGTTGCCTTAGTTACTGTTATCTTTCCTGAGTAGCTGTGTCTGGTAAGTTTAGCTTCAACACAACCTATAGCACTGGGCAGGCGCTTGGTACCTTTTAGGAGGGCAGAAGCTAGCCGGAGTTACAGAAGCTGACGTGATAAGCAATTGAAAACAAAATATGAGAGTAACCTTGGTTAGTAAAGATATGGGTAGGCACATTTGCTCCTTCTATATCAAACATTTTACTTTATTGGCCCTCTGCTCTGAGTTGGGGCCTTCTCAGTAAAAGTTCAGTCTGACCTTCATCGTCTCTACTTTGTTTTCGCTTGCTCACCCGGTGAAGGTCAGCCCGTACCACCTGCACTATCTCAAACCTTGGCACATACTCAGTCCCACACATTCTTGATGCTTTACTCTCAGTTAGTCTCTTTTGTGTTGAGGTCTTCTTATGAACATACCACAACCATATTATGAGCACATTTTCTGAAGCTCAAATTCTGGAAATTATCAATTACTTTTCTCATTTTTGCCTGAGCCTGATAGCTAATATGCAGATAGACCCGAAAGTATTGTCTAGGAAGATGGTGTCAGCATTGGGAATAGGACTAGAAAGCTGGATCAGAGGAGAGAGGAGCTTCCCAAATGTAGGGAAAGTATATATAAATTACCATGAACTGCAGACCTCATTGATCTGACCTAAGATCCTTGTCCACCCATAATTAGCACAGGATCCTGTGCAACCTCTGTTTCCCTGCTAGTCTGAACTCACATTCCATGGTCACAGCTAGGAACATTCTAGGCTGCACTCACTTCAGGACCAGTCTTCCTTGAGTGGCAGAGTATGTTAACCCAGTCTCCCTTTGGAGAGTTTCTTTTTTAAAAAAAATATTTATTTATTTACTTATTCCCTTTTGTTGTCCTTATTTTATTGTTGTAGTCGTCGTTGTTGGATAGGACCAAGAGAAATGGAGAGAGGAGAGGAAGACAGAGAGGGGGAGAGAAAGAGAGACACCTGCAAACCTGCTTCACCACTTGTGAAGCGACTCCCCTGCAGGTGGAGAGCTGGGGGCTCGAACCGAACATTCTTACACTGGTCCTTGTGCTTTGCACCACTGGCGCTTATCCCGCTGTGTTACCGCCCAACTCCCACACTCTTTCTTTTATGAAACTTTCCCAGACTATTTCCATGCCATCCAACGATTACTCTACTATGGATGTATTTGACCTTAGACCATGACTGGCACCTAGAACATAGCCAATAAAAATTTCTGAAATAGATGGGTGTCTTGTTTTGTCCAAGATCAGCCAGGGTGTATCCTATGGATGGACTGTTTTTCCCATTTCTTATTTGTGATTAGCAGTGGGCTACAGGATTGTAAGGCTACAGTGCATGGTTCCACACCACACCCACCACCAAAGTTCTGGGTACCTACCCTCCTACCTCCCAAAGACAACCATCATAGTTCTTTTTTTTAAAAAAATTTTTATATTTATTTATTTATTTTCCCTTTTGTTGCCCTTGTTGTTTTTTACTGTTGTAGTTGTTGTTGTTATTGATGCTGTCGTTGTTAGATAAGGTAGAGAGAGATAGAAAGAGGAGGGGAAGACAGAAAGACACTTGCAAACCTGCTTCATCACCTGTAAAGGTACCCACCCTGCAGGTGGGGATCCTGGGGCTCTAACCAGGATCCTTGCGCCGGTCCTTGAGCTTTGCACCACGTGTGCTTAACTCATTGCGCTACTGCCCGACTCCCACCATCATAGTTCTTATAAGTATTGGAAAGAGTTTGCTTGCTTCTGTATTTTTTTTTCCGTTTCCCTTGCAGGTTCATGTGTACCAGTTCTCTAGATTCCATAAATATATACAACTATGGGGTACTTGCCTTTTATCTCTTTACTAATTTGCTAAGTATAATGTTCTCCAGTAGAGTGGATTGTTTTTGATATTCTCTACTGTTGCCAGGAGAAAAACTCTTGTCACCTCCAGGTTCCTTTTTCTGTGTCCATAGAGGACTCTGAGAAAGCAGGCCATTGTCTGCATGCACTCCCATCATAGATGGAAACACTCTAGCCGAGGTGAGAAATAGAACATTTTGAAAATGGATGTGATCTATGTGTCAGATTCTTACAGGTTCTCTGAAAAGTGATTTAAAAGAGACTAATCCTGTGAGGGATGTATGATGACATGGTGAATCATAAAAGGACACTCAGAGCTGATAGACTAGAATATCTAAGTATGGTAATCATGGCCAATAAGATTAATCATAGATTAATCATTGATTAAACATGTCTTCATTTTGACAATCTCCTGACTCTTCAGGGATTTGCCTGTCAGAGATTTTAGCAGAAGCACAGCTGAAACAGGGCCTGACTACAACTGTGGTGCTTGAAAGCTATTGCCAAGGGACTTATAACATTTCAAGAGATTTTCAGGAAATGAAAATCTTGTGGTTAATGTCTGCATTCCAGGGTTATAGTATATCGTTTTCTTGGCCAGAGGTGGTCTCTTTAATGAGATAGTTAGGCTGGTGATACCTCCATTGCATAAGATGACCTTTATAAATGTTTTGAAAAGACTTTTATCTGAGTCAAACAAAAAATTAATCCAAAGCCAACAAGGATTAGTCAGGAAAGAGATGTTACTGCCCTTTCTGTAGGATCATGCTGAGTCTGCTCCCAAGAACAGGCCGTTTGCTTATTTTTCTTAGCGTTAGGAGTGGCAAAGGCAAGATTTTGGCAGGACACTTAGTTACTGAGAGCCTCTATAATCTATACAGTCACATCATGTACCTCAGATTGACCAATAAGAAAATGCAGGGCCTCTCAAGCAGTGCTTGTAGATGTCGCTGAGAAGGTTCTTTCCAGACTGTGAAAGTCCACTAACTTTTATCATCAATATTTATGGGAGGTCATCAACTCCCCAAAGTCTTTAGTGACGCAGCAATAAAAAGTCATTCATTACCTTAAAGATGGAGGGGGGGGGGAGGCTACTGCAGACTGCTCGTCAGGCACTGGGCTAAACACTTACTAAGCAATATTTCATATAATCTGAACAATGCCTTGATGGAATAAGTACACTAAAAAACCCACTTTATTTTCATTGGATAGAGACAGAAATTGTGGGGGTAGGATAGGAGGTAGAGAGAGAAAAAGAGACAAATACCTACAACACTGCTTCACCACTCACAAAGCTTTCCCTCTGAAAAACGAGGAGCAGAGACTTGAATTTGGGTCCTTGTGCATTGTAACTTGTGCTGTCAACCGGGTTTACCACCACCCAGACCCTTGAAGTAAGAACACTTAAGATTTAACAGGTCACTCTCAGGCAGAAGTTGAAAAACAAGATGAGAAGAGAAAACACAAGTAGAACCTGAACTGGAATTAGCGTATTTCACCAAAGTAAAAGAAAGACTCTGGGGTGGGTGGGTGGGTGTGTGGGGAGAATACAGGTCCAAGAAGGATGACAGAGGACCTAGTGGGGGTTGTATTGTTATATGGGAAACTGGGGAATGTTACGCATGTACAAACTATTGTATATACTTTTGAATGTAAAAGATTAATTCCCCAATTAAAAAAAAAGAAAAAAATAATAAAAAATTACTTAACAGTTTAGAGGTGATTCTAACAGATTCCAGATTCTAAAGATTCTAATAGAATCTGGGGTTCTAAAAGATTCCACATCCTAAAACCATGAAAGTTTACCATATAATGTCTACTGTGTCTTATACACTTATATCCAGTTGAAGCTTTGTTCTTTATTAACGTTGAATAGCAAGTATCTCTTTGAATTCTGTATTCAGAACAAATCTCAATTAATTCTTCATGGATTCTGAGTTTGATTATTCTGCCATATTAATTAGTTTGCTTAAATATTTTATTTATTTATTTATTTTATATAGAGACAAGGAGAAATTAAGAGAACTGGAAGATATAGAGGAAGAAAGACAGAGGGACACCTGCAGATCTGATTCTACCACTCATGAACTCCTCACACCCCAGGTGGGTACTGGAGGGGTTGAACTTCCACCTTTTGCATCCAAAAATGATCTGGGTCCATACTCCAGAGGGATAAAGAATAGGGAAGCTTATGAATTCTAGATCATCATTTTTAGCCTTAGTTCATTCCATGCCTTCCTTGAGTCTGCTAGAGGCTGTTTGTGCAGCTAAAGTTATCATCATTATCTCTCATCTATATTGGAAATATCAGATCCATGTTTTAAAATTTAATTTAATTTTTATATTTTCATATTAGGGAATTACATGTCGACAGGGTTTTGAATCCACACTATCCCACCACCAGAGTTCTGAAGGGACATTTTGGTTGCTTCCAAATTTTTGCTATTGTAGAAAATGCAGCTATGAACATGGGTATGCATATATCCCTTCGAATTAGTGAAATTATCTCTTTTGGATAAATGCCTAGGAGTGGGATTGTTGGGTCGTAAGGTATTTCCATCTGTATTTGTTTAAGGATTCCCCATACTGTTCTCCGTAATGGTTGTACCATTTTGCATTAGAGTGTAATGGTTGTACCATTTTGCAGCAGTGTATTAGAGTTCCTTTCTCTCCACATCCTTTCCAACGTTTATTTTCTCCTGCTTTGTTGATGAAGGTTCTTCTTGCAGGTGTGAGGTGGTATCTCAATGTGGATGTAATTTGCATTTCTCTGGTGATGAGTGAATTAGAGCATTTCTGCATATGTCTGTGGGCCATATCTCTTCTTGTATCTCTGCTTTGGAGAACTGTCTATGCATGTCTATGCATGTAACTCTGCCCACTTTTTAATTGGGTTCTTTTTCTTTTTGTTGAGCTGAATGAGTTCTTTATTGATGTTTGATATCAAGTGCTTGTCTGAAGTATGATGTGCAAATATGTTCTCCCATTTGCTGGGTTTCCTGTTTATCTTTATGGAGTTTTCTTTTGATGTATGGAAGCTTTTTAGTTTGATATAGTCCCACTTGTTCAATCTTGCTTTGTTTCTGCCCATGGGGCAGAAATATATCTTTGATGTCAATGTCATGAAATGTTTCACCGATATGTTCTTCTATGTATTTTATACTTTCAGGTCTGATATCCAGATCTTTCATCCATTTTGAGTTATGTTTGGTGTATGGTGTTAATTGGTGGTCTAGTTTCTTTCTTTCTTTCTTTTTTTTTTTTTTTACATGTGGCTGTCTAATTCTGCCAACACAATTTGTTAAAGAGACTTTCTTTTCCCCAATGGGTATATTTGGCCCCTTTGTCATATATAAGGTATCTGTATATGTATGGATTGAGTTCTGGCCCCTCTATCCTATTCCAATGGTCCATATGACCATTTTTGTTCCAGTGCCACTCTGTTTTGATCACTACTGCTTTGTGGTATTGTGATGCCTCCATTTTTCTTTTTCCTTAGAAGGGTTTTGGCTATTCATGGTTTCTTAGAGTTCCACACAAATTTTTGAATAATCTGTTCAATTTCCTTGAAATATATTATTGGGATTTTAGTAGGGATTGCATTGAATCTATAGATTGCTTTTGGCATAATAGCCCTCTTAATGGTATTTATTATCCCAATCCATGAACAGGAGATGTTCTTTCATTTCTTTGCATCATCCTTTATTTCTTTTAACACTTATAGTTTTCCTTGAAAAGGTCCTTTCCATCCTTTGTTAGATTTATTCTTAGATATTTGATCTTCTTGGGTTCAATTGTGAATGGTATTGCTTCCTTCAGTTTCATTCCTTCTTACCTATGCTTTTCATAAAGAAATGCTACAGATTTATGGGTATTGATTTTGTAGCCTGCTACTTTACTGAATTCATTGACGATTTACAGTAGTTTCTTGGCAGAGTTTCTGGGGGTCTACTACATATACCAACTTATCATCTGTGAATAATGAATGTATAACTTCATTCATTCCAATTAGGATTCCTTTGATATCTCTTTTCTTTTTAAAAAAATTTTATTTATTTTCTCTTTTGTTGCCCTTGTGTTTTTTATTGTTGTTGTTATAGATGTCGTTATTGTTAGATAGGACAAAGATAAATGGAGAGAGGAGAAGACAGAGGGGGAGATAAAGAGAGACACCTGCAGACCTGTTTTACCGCCTGTGAAGCAACTCCCATGCAGGTGGGGAGCCCGGGGCTTGAACGGGATCCTTACACTGGTCCTTGCGCTTTATGCCACCTGCACTTAACCCACTGCGCTACTGCCCAACTCCCGATATAGTTTAGTTAAATTCCAAAGGGCCTGTGGCTATACTACTTATTTTTTTTCCTTTTTCTTTTTGCCTCTGAGCCTGAAATCTGATAATGCCAGTGGATCCAAGTTATTGTCTATGGAGATATCATGGATGGAAAAAGGACCAGAAAGCTGGATCCAGGAAGAGAGTAGCTCCTTAATATGGGAAAGGGGTATAAATATTGTTGAATGTAAATCCCATCAATTTGATGTGATCTGGAGCCTTTAATTAGCTTAGGAGCCTATGTGACCACTGAATCCCTCTAGATCTGAACTCACATTCTGTGGTCATGAGTAGGAACATTCCATGCTGCCTCAATATTGCCCCATCTTCCTCAGGTGTAGCATAGAGTATGTAGTCCATTCTCCCTTTGGAGAATGGGATATTCTTTACCATTGTTGATCCAAGTTGAGGGCAAGATCATATGGGGGCCCACAAAGGGGTCTATTTTGTTGTTTTCGATAGAAATGACCAGTCACAATGGAGAGAGGGATATATTCGAGTTTTAGGCCCATCTTGTCTGTTTGGCAATCTCAGGACTCCCCGATTAGGGCCCAAGCTGATGGAGTGGCCTGATAGTGACTAAAGAATCATCGTTAAAGTATTCCAGTCTCTTGCCCTTACTCAGTTTTTGCAGTCCTTGCTTTGCTAAGCTTAGCTTTGGAGTGAGTGAGGGAAGGGTAATAGGAAGTAGATGAGGAAGGTATCTAAGTCTAAGTAGACACTATTTCATTATGAACTTTATACTGACTCACTGCAGACTATTGTGTATTTTTGCTTTCAGGTATATATTTTGCCCTCATTTATGGATACATGTGAACATATGGAATACTATGCCACTATTAAGAACAATGACCCACCTTCTCTGACCCATCTTGGATGGAGCTAGAAGGAATTATGTTAAGTGAGCTAAATCAGAAAGATAAAGATGATTATGGGATGATCCCACTCATAAACAGAAGTTGAGGACAGAGAAATAGAGAGAGGAAGGCAAGACAGAGAGATGGAGAGAAAGATAGACACCTGCAGAGCTGCTTCACCACTTGTGAAGCGACTCCCCTGCAGGTGGGGAGCCGGGGGCTAGAACCAGGATACTTAAGCTGGTTCTTGGCGCTTTGTGCCATGTGCGCTGGTTCTTGGCACTTTGTGCCATGTGCGCTTAACCGCTGCTCTACCGCCTGACTCCCCTCTTTCTTTTTTTAACCATGACCCTATTCAGCTATTCCTTTTGATGCTGTAAAGGATTGGACCTGGGATTTTGGAACTTTAGAGATGAGAATATGTTTGCATAACCATTATGCTAACTATCCTCTGTTGGACATGTAGTTTCTCTCTTTATTTATTTATTTATTTATTTATTTATTTATTTATTTATTTATTTCCAGGGTTATTACTGGGTCTCAGGGCTCTCCCTCTCTTACACTTTCTCTCCTCCCCCCTCTATCTCTCTTTTAAATATTTTTGGTTGTTACAATTTTTTCACTATTATCTTTATTTATTTATTGTGTAGAGATAGCCAGAAATAAAGAAGAGGTGGAGAGACAGAGAGACACTTGCAACACTGCTTCACTAGGTTTGAAATTTTCCCCTGTACATGGGGGCTGGGGGTCCCGCTTTTTCTCTATTTGTAGGAATCAAGATGGAAGTGAGTGGTAAAGAGAGAGAAAGACACCTGCAGCACTGCTTCATCACTCATGAAATTTCTTCCCTGCAGGTGCAGACAAAGCGCTTGGCAATTTGTAGACTGAAATGGGCACACCGTTTTTCTAGCTACTTTTGTAACTGAGCATCTGATATAAAGTCTTAGATTCAAGTCAAGCGTGTTTGAGAGTGTCATATATAGCCTAGTCTATGCTGAGTGCTTTATGTTGTATCACATTAATTAGATAATCACCCTTTCAGTATTGCTGAGATTCTTCCCTAATTACAGTGACGACTGCATAATTTCATGAATTTTGGAAAAGCTTACAATTTATTTGAATCCCTTTTGCCATCCCAGCTCTCCCTCCCCACTATGCCTCACTGCATCACATCTCTTTAATAGGCACCAAATTCTTTTAATTCTATAACCAGACAGACACATCAAACAACTGACTGCTTTTAGAGCCTTTAAATCCTTTCAAGTAAGGAGAGAGGAAAAGGTAGTTTAAGGCAGAGAGTCCAGAAGTGGTCTATGGGGGAATCTTAGAGAGGAAAAAAAAAAAAGGGAAGATGTCTTATAACTTCTCTGAGAGATTGCCTTGGCTTAAACTCTGGCAAGCATATATGAGACCCATTTCAGAAAAAGAAGACAGTGACCATATGAACACTTAACATGAGAAGAAGTATGCAAGACTTGGACTTCTTAGGACACACTGAGCTTAGATTAAGCAATGCTTAATCCCCACTTGCAGTTTCTCTTTCTTTTTCTCTTTCTCTTTCCCTTTCCTTTCTCTTTCTCTCTCATTCCCCCCCACACACACACAATTACCTTTTTTATTGTGTGCGTAGCTCAAGTTCTTCTCCATCCCCACAATCTACGTGATCTATATATCTCTGGCATATTCTTACTCCTCTTCCCTAAATGAGTCCTCCCTTACCAAACTCATCCAAAATGAAGAATTGCATTATTTTTTGGACACATTTTTTTAAAAAGAAATCATCTGTTGTCTCTGGGGCTTCACCACTTTGGGTTGACTTTATCAGACAGAGACAGAGGCAGAGAGATAAGAGGAAGAGAGGAAAGTACACCACAGTACTGGTACACAGCTTCTTTGTCCACTACTGTGGGGACCAGACTTGAACCTGGGTTGTCTGCATGGCAAAGCAGACTCCATGTCATGTGAGCTATCTCGCTGGCTCCATATTTAACTCATTTGAACTAGAGAGAGCAGTGCATGCCTGTAAGTGTAGGGCACGAGGATTTTCAGCATGTGATAGTGGGAGAGAAATAACTGAGGACATAGCTTTATGACAAGAGACACAGAATAGTTATTACGAAAAATTAACTCTTGGGCTGGCAAATTAACTCACTTGGGTAGTTACTTTGCCTTTTTTTTTTTTTCTGTTTTCTTTCTTAAGGATTATTACTGGGACTCAGTGCTGGCACTATGAACCTTCTGCTCCTAGAGACCATCGTATTTTCCATTTTTATTGGGTAGGACAGAGAGAAGTTGAGAGGAGCGAGAAGCAGTGAGGGAAAGGAAGATAGAGACCTGCTTTGGTACTTGAGAAGCTTCCCCTCCCTACAAGTGGGGAAAGGGGCCTTGAACCCAGATCCTTGTGCAGGTCCTCACACTTAGTACTATGTGTGCTTAACCTGGGTGTGCCACTGCCCGACCCCTCACTTTGCCATTTGCAGCCCAGGTTCAGTCCTGCTCCCATTCTATTGAAGGAAGCATTAGTGTTGTGGTCTCTTTCATCCTCTTTCTCTGCCACTCTGCCTCTCGCTAATAAGAAAAGGAATATTACAAGAAACAAAAAAACATACAAAACCTCCCCTTATTGGTGTTCACATTATGTAGTGGCTTCACAATATATTTCCCACTAGGACTGCCTAGTCTGTGGATATGAACATTCTATTGCAAATCTTGAGTTTCAACTGCCACTAGACCCGATATGCCATATTCTTTCTTCATAGCGCTTTTACCCTTGTGATTTAAAAAAAAACAGAAAATTGTCTGTGACATGAGTTTTGGAGAACAGAAGTCATGGCTCTCAAAGAAATACACCCTAGCTTTGGTAATTTTTTGACATGTGGACATGGGCTACAAAGTATTCGTAAGTCAGCGCGTCCAGCACAAACTGATAAGTCATCTAGAAGTTGTAAGTTGGTAGCCTTTCAGAGCTGAGTGCCAGGACGCCATTTATTCTCTTTTTTGTCTCTGTGTGTGGGAGGAGGGTAGGTGGGTAGTGGGAAGGTGTCTGTTTCAGTGAGAGTAGCCCTGTCTGAGCCTCTAGAAGCAGTGGGCTTGGGTACCTGCGAGCCTGAAAGAGAGTAGCCTGGCCTGATCTCTGGGCCCCGTGGCTCCAGGATTTGTGCTGCAACTCCCGGTAGCTCTGCTTGGATTTAACTTGGTCAGTAGCGCCTATTTCCCAAGATACTAATTAAATTAAACAAGACTATAGTCGATGATTCATTATTCCCTAAATACTTACTAAAAGCCCACGATGTGTCGGGCACTGTGGTAGCTGCTGCAGAGATACGGTAAGTTTCTCCTGCAACATTACCTCATCAAATTAAATCTCAGACAGACAGTGAATAGAAAAGCAGATACAAATCCCTTAAGTTGCAAGTGCTTTGGAAAAGAAAAAATAAATAGCCAGGGACTGCGGTAGAAAATAGCAGGGACTCATTTCGACAAAGGGTTGTGAGGAGAATTTTCACTGTGTGTGTACCCAGTGGGACTCTAGATGTGTTTGTTAGAAAGACTGTTGGGAAAGGGTCCGGTTGGTGTCTCACTTGGCAGAGTGCACATGTTAACCATTCTCGAGGTCACAGGTTCGAGCATCTGATTCCCACCTGCAAGGGGGAAGTTTCATGAATAAAGCAGTGCTATGAATGGAAAAGGTGGCCTCCAGGGGCAGTGGATTCTTTGTGTTGGCACTGAGTTCCAAGAATAAACGTGGAGAGGTGGTGGGGGAAGCATGAGGAATGATGGAGTCGTGCAGGTACTGAGCCCCAGTAATAACTGCAGGGGGAAAAAAGTAGCAAGAAGATTAGGGAGCATCTTTCCTTTGTGTCTGAGTTTCTACTCATTTCTGATAAGTTGAATAAGAGAAGCATACAGGAAGTAGAATGGGAACAAGAAAGAACACAAAAATCAATGACTCTTCCTGGTGGCAATTAGAGGAGGGAGGTCAGAGACAGAATGGTGGCATCCTTGAGAGAGAAAAACAGACAAACAGAAAGGCAGAGTTACAGGCTTGCTGGGTAAATGGGAAGGAGCAAGGATTAGGAAATCCTTGGTAATAGGGGAGGCAACAAGAGGAGGGACATGGAAGCATGTGTGAGGGAGTGTGGTAGGTCATCTCAGAGGCCAGAAGGACCCTGATGTGGCAACAGCATCATTGCCGAGCTGTTGTTTGAGGCCCCCTAGGTGTGAGTGATAGCTGAGCCTAGTAACCTTCCAAGGTTGTGAGAGCAAATGGTCACACACTTATCACTTAAATGCATTAAGACTCTATCTTTACTAAAATGTCTTTGTTTATTTACTTATGTGGAAGAGACAGAGAGGAGTTGAGAGGCAAGAGAGAGAGAGAGAGAGAGAGAGGCTCCAGCATTTGCTTCACCATATGTGAAGCTTCCTTCCTGCAGGTTTGAATCTCATGCATTGCACTTTGAAACACGTAGTCTATTGTGAGTGTCACTGGCCAGGCACTAGACTTATTATCCTACAGCTCTGTGGAGGACAGGATGGCAGAAGGGCAGCCAGGATGGCCTTTGCCTGATCTTGACAGATCCAAAAAGTACATTTTTTAAATTTATTGATATTTGCTATCTAGAAAATTAATCATGGGCTCTGAGAATCAAGATCCGGATGTCTATAGAATTCATTGTTCTGCTTACCAAGAACTAAGGATTCCTGTGAACTCCAGCCACCACCTGGTCCCTCACAGTTAATGTTTTAAGACCTGTAGGGGCCGGGTGGTGGTGCACCTGGTTGAACCCACATATTACAATGTGCAAGGACCCGAGTTCAAGCCCGCAGTCCCCACCTGCAAGGGGAAAGCTTCAGGAATGGTGAAGCAGGGCTGCAGGTGGCTCTCTCTCTCTCTCTCTCTCTCTCTCTCTCTCTCTCTCTCTCTCTTTCCTCTCTTGATTTCTAGCTGCCTCTATCCAATAAATAAATAAATAAATAAATCAAGATAATAAAACATTAAAAAGAAAAGGCCTGCGATGAGAAAAAGCCTTAAGAGGTTTGCTATGGGCTGCTGAAAGCCTGCAGACCTGTAGGAGTCCCTTAATCACGGTGCGGGAAGACTGGCATGGAAAAAGACAGAAAACACATGCCCAGAGGCCAGATGGTAACTTCTCTCAGTCAGCAGCTGTTAGCATAGAAGGGAGATGCCAGTCTGAGAACTTGACAATGATTATGCACAGCAGACACCCAACGTTTGAGAGTGGATGGCAGAGGACCACATGCCCTGTGTCCTTGTGATTCCTCTGGTGTGGGTATAAGTAAGCTCCTTGAAATAAGATCAGTCCTGGAACAAAATAGAGGGCATAGTGAGAGGACAAAGCCCCAAAGGGTGTCTCAGTCTAAAATGACAGAACAATCCAGAAGTCATTGGCGAGATTTTCTGCTTCTTGTTGGAATGCCGAGATCAAACTCAGCATGCGTAAAACAACATTTCTATAGACCTGAGAATGAAGATGGTTAAAATGCATAGTTGAGGGAGTCGGGCGGTAGTGCAGAGACTTAAGCGCAGGTGGTGCAAAGCGCAAGGACTGGCGGAAGGATCCTGGTTCGAGCCTCTGGCTCCCCACCTGCAGGGGGGTCATTTCACAGGCTGTGAAACAGGTCTGCAGGTGTCTGTCTTTCTCTCCCCCTCTCTGCCTCCCCTTCCTGTCTCCATTTCTCTCTGTCCTATCCAACAATGACGACAACAATAACAACAATAATAATAACTACAACAATGTTAAAACAAGGACAAAAAAAGGGAAAATAAATAAATATAAAAAAACCTTAAAAATGCATAGTTGATGTATATATGTATGTATATAAATTATATATATGTACACACATATCTATATCTAGATATAGATATAGTGCTTTGGATTTTATTCTATTCAACCCTTGCTAGCTGTAGGGTGACATCAAGGATTTTGACTGGAAGAGAGACAGAATCAGCTCTGCTTTTGAAAAGTGAATGTAAAGAAAGCTAGAGAGCATTTTGGAAGAAAGCTTGAAGGGTGTGGATAGCAGAGAAAGTTAGAGAACATTCTCTGGCCACCCAAGTGAGAGAGACCTATTTTCATGCCTTGTCACACATAATTGAGGCATGAAAGATTCCTGCTTTGCTGGTTCCTTGTGTTTTTATTTTGGGGGGGTGGTGGCAGCGAGGACAGGTAGTCACATTCAAATGTTACAGGTGAGGTAGCCGAGGCTCAGAGATGAGCAGTGAATCACAAATGACCTTGCTATTGGAATAATCATTTCACTAATGTGGGAATGATAGCCATTAAGGGCTAGGAGATACATTTCTTGTTTTAAATTTGCATCTGATCGATCACTGGGTAATACTGGCTGGAGTTTGTGGCAATCACAATGTACAGTAGTTAGCTTGGTATGTTTGGTAAGTAGAATCCGGTAGTAGATAGGCAGCAACTGGCCACCTGGTCATGATCTCCAAACTAGTAAGAAGTCACATGGGCTCCATTGTAACCTGTCATGTAACATTTTCTCTTCTGAGTGTGCTCAGTACTGAACTGGGAGAAAAAACAAGGAAAACAACAGCAACAACAAAAAACAACAATACTAATTAAAAAAAAAAAAACCAAAATCCCAAGGAGAGTGAGTATGGGGATTTGGTTGTTAATGAATTTTTAAAAAATCTTACTGATTGCTAGATGAGGCCACCAAAAGGTGACAAAGGGTATTATTAGGCCACCAATGTGCTACATTCTGAGCTCATAAGATTTTTCTGTTTCTTTTCTAGGAGAGTCACCACAACATTAAACCTTCCCCCCAGTGCTTTACTCCTTTCATGTGGTGTACAGGGAATTCTGAAACGTGGGTTGTATGTGTGACAAAGGACACTTCCCATGTGAGCTATCTCACTCTCCCCCGTATTTTTCTCTTCCTCCTGCTCCTCTTCCTTCTCCTCCTCAGTCTTCTTTTTCAGAGAAAATCTCACACATGCACAATTTCACTGTCCCTGGGTTGACATTTTCAGAGATAAAGAGATAGAGGATAGACACACAGATAAAGAAGAACCATCATAGGGCTGGGTGGTGGCATAGCTGCTTAAGAGCATACATTACAGTGTGCAAGGGCACACAGGTTCAAGCCCCCGGTCCCCACTTGCAGGGGGAAAGCTTCACTAGTGGTGAAGCAGGTCTGCAGGTGTCTCTCTTTCCCCCACTCTCTCCCTCTCAATTTCTATCCAATAAATGAATATAAATTAAAAACAAAACAAAACAAACCAACAAAAAGAATAAGAAGAACCATCATAGCAATGGAGCTTCCCCTAATGTATGGCTTTGTCATGTGGTGCTGGGATTGGAATCTGGGCCATGCAGGTCTCTTATCTAGTATGCTATGTCTCTGGCCCTGGCCCATGTTTTTTTTTTTTTTAAAGATAGGGTAAGAGAGGCCACAGAACTGAAGCTTCCTTCTGGGCAGTAGAGTCTAGGTCACACACATGGCAAAGCAGTGCATTATCCATGGGAAGTATTTGATTTACTTTCGTCATCTGACTAGATTTGCAAACTTTTTTTGTTTGCTTGCACTCTTTTTTATTTCAGTCCACATCCCCAACCTTTTTAATGCTGTAGTACTAATAGAATGAAAATGGGTAAAGTCTCTAGATGGTCAGTTTACTGATGGGGAAGCAATTTCGGCAGTACCTTACTCTAGACTGTTTCTCTCAGTTTGGTGACTTTATTCTTAATTTTTTTATAGATTCTTTTTTAAATCTTTATTTTATTTATTTATTCCCTTTTGTTGCCCTTGTTATTTTATTGTTGTAGTTATTATTGTTGTTGTCGTTGTTGGTTAGGACAGAGAGAAATGGAGAGAGGAGGGGAAGACAGAGAGGAGGAGAGAAAGATAGACACCTGCAGACCTGCTTCACCACTTGTGAAGCGACTCCCCTGCAGGTGGGGGAGCCGGGGTTTGAACCGGGATCCTTATGCCGGTCCTTGTGCTTTGCGCCACCTGTGCTTAACCCGCTGTGCTACAGCCCGACTCCCTATTCTTAATTTTTTAACAACTTCTTTTCCCCTTTTGTTGCCTTTGTTGTTTTATTGTTGTTGTAGTTATTGTTTTTATTGATGTCGTCATTGTTGGATAGGACAGAGAGAAATTGAGAGAGGAGGGGAAGAAAGAGAGAGAGAAAGACTGACACCTACAGACCTGCCTCACTGCCTGTGAAGAGACTCTCCTGCAGGTGGGGAGCCGGGCGCTCGAACCAGGATCCTTACACTGGTCCTTGCTCTTCTCGCCACATGTGCTTAACCTGCTGCGCTACTATCTGACCCCCTTTAATTTGTTATTATCATCATCCTAAATCTGATCTGTTCACTAGAGTCAGAGTTTTTTGTTGGTTAGGCTGGTTAGTTAGCTTTGTTATGAAACCAGAGCACTGTTTCGTTTTGGCTTAGGGTGGTGCTGGGGGTTGAACTTGGGACCTTTGGAGCTTCAAGCATGAAAGACATTTTGCATAGTTATTATACTACTATCTCCCCAACCCAGTTTATGATTTTTTGTTAGTACTTTTTAGTGGGTGTAACAGTATTCTCTTACTCCTCCTTTTGAAGTAAACATACTGCACTAATAACAGATATATCTGGAAAAAAATTAAGTTCGGGTCCCAGTGCATTCAAGTTAAGAATAATTTTACATTTATAACTTTTCCCCCCACTCTTTCCCATATATGGACACATTACTATAGCCTCTAGTTACAGTGGTCAAATGTCCTGTTTTCTCATTTCTTTTTTTAAGGTGCTGCAAGAGAGGGAGGACGAAAGAGACCATAGCACAAAAAGTTTCCTTCAGTGCTGTGGGAGACCAGGTTTGAACCTGGACCCTGCACATAACAAAGCAAAATACTGGCCAAGTTAGCTATTTTGCTAGCCTTTAAAAAAAATTAATTTCATATTATATGTTACATCTGTTTCTATATTTCCACATGGTTCACAGAACCAGTGTAACGTGAAGAAACTTCAAGGGTTGTGACTACCTCAGGTTTCATAGTTCAGTCTTCACCCCCCCTCTCTCTCTCCAGGCTGTCTAAAATTTGAGGGCCAGATATTTTTTTTTTTAATTTGCCTGCTGACTTGATGGCCCTCGGCTCAAGCCATCAGAAGAGAGAACTTTGAGCTGTGCATTTTGAGCAGAGGCTCTCTTGCCTTTGAATTTCAGTGACATCCATTTCAGTCACAGGATCGGAAAGTTGTGTTAAGGCAGTTTGGAAATGCTGGTTTCCATTTCTTTCCTGTTGGGGACATGCCAGCGAACACAGCTTTTACTGTAATAGGTCTGTACAGACTGCAGCTGGTGTGCCATGTGGGGCTGGAGAACTGTGAATTCAGTCCCTTTCCTGTTGGAAAGCCAGAGTCCCTGGGAATGATCCACACATTCTGAAAGGGAAGCAGGTGGGATAAAAGTTAGGAAATGGGCTGTCCAAGGGCTATGGGGCAAGGTGGTGCTTGAGATTCAAGAAAACATTAGTTGGAAGATATTGTAGGTGGGACAGATCTCTAGAAGATATTCAAGCATTCATAATAATAGTAATACAATTATATATATAATATATGTTTTATTTCTCTCCCTCCCAAGCTCATGCTCTTATTAATATCTGACTCTTAGGTTCCTCCAAACACTAGAAATGAGCCTGCCTTCATGAAATAGCACTTCCACTACTAGGGATCTATCCAAAGAACATAAAAACACTTGTTAAAAGTGTCCTGTGTTCATAGTTCATAATAGCCCAAACCTGGAAACAACCCAGACGGCCAAGGACAGATGAGTAGTTGAGATATTGGTAGTCTCTATACACAATGGACTGCTGCTCACCTGCAAGAAATTATAAAAGTTGCAGATATTGGTTGCCTATTATTTCTGTAACTATCTGTCTATATTTGTCCATTTTTCCCCCCCTCCGCATCCCCCCCCCTGTGGTCTTGTCTTCTCTTCCTTTGTCACACACCTACAGTTATTACTTCTTTTGAATGTCCTTCCTTTTTTCTTTTTTCTCTCTCCAGGTCCTGATGGAGTTCAGAGCTCTCTGTTCATTTTCCTCTTATCATTCCTCCACCTCTGGGAGTATGGACCAAATTTCTTTCTTTTTGTTCTTCTTCCCCTTCCCCTTCCCCTTCCCCTTCCCCTTCCCCTTCCCCTTCCCCTTCCCCTTCCCCTTCTCCTTCTCCTTCTCCTTCTCCTCCTCCTTCTTCTGTGCAGAAGGTAGAAGTTCTGGCTTCTATAATTGCGTTTCCAATGGACATGGGTATTGGCAGGTCGATCCATATCCCCAGCTTTTGTTTTCCTTTTTAAAATATTATTTATTTATTTAGTTTTCACTGGATAGAGACAGAGGAATTGAGAAGGGTGGGGAGAGAGATAGATAGATAGATAGGGATATATATATATACAAACATATATATATATATAGAGAGGGATATATATATATATATATATATATATATATATATATATATATATATATAGAGAGAGAGAGAGAGAGAGAGAGAGAGAGATACCTGCAGCTCTACTTCTCCACTTGCAGGAGCTTTCCTCCGGCCAATGGGGATTAGAGGCTTGAACTAGTCCTTACATACTGTAATGTATGGACTGAATCCCCAGCCTGTTTCTATCTTGTCATAGTTGGGCAGGTTCCATGATAAGTCAGCATGAAATCATGATGGCATCTGCAACTTGGTTGCTGATTTCTTTCACCTGCTTATTCTAATAAACCTTCTATAACTTTTGTTGCATGTTGCCTTATTCCCTACCCTTCTCTGCACCTTACTTGCCAGAGTATGTCTTTGCTTAAGATATGCCTTCAAATATTATGAACGTTAACTTTTTTTTTTAAATTAAGATTTCAAGAATAATTCTGCTTCTTTAAGTCCATGAGCCAGTTAATCAAATCATTGCCTACACAGGAATGGAAATGGGCATTGCTGACCTGTTAATGAAATTGGAAGGGGACTTTTTCCCCCCATTTTCATCTTTCATTGGATATTTTTTGTTTGCTTTCACCGATTTTGTTTTCCCCTCATTTTTAATTTTTTACATTTTAGTATTTTTATTTATAAAAAGGAAACACTGACAAAAACCATAGAAGATGGGTACAACTTCACACAATTCCCACCACCAGAACTCCATATCCCAAGGAGACTTTTATCATTAAAGTATGTTATTCAGGTATCTCCAAAGACAACCTTCTATACCTCTGCCTTGCCATTTAGAAGATTCCTGTGGTTTTGGTAACATCAGTGAAGACTGGTTTGAAAATTTAGCCAAGATACATGTCCAGGTTCACATGAATAATTAACTTGTGTTTTATTGATAAATTTACCAGGCTTTTCTGAAAGATGAGAATTAGTTGTCAAAGGCAACATTTCACTGACAACATATTGCACGAACCTTCTAGCAATAGGATAGTTTCCTCCTGGAGAGGCAGGCAAAAATTTCGCAGGCAATGAAATTAGAGTTTAAGAAAATCCACCTTGGGACTTGGGCAGTAGTGCAGCGGGTTAAGCTTACGTGGTGCAAAGCGCAAGGACCAGCATAAGGATCCCACTTCGAACCCCTGGCTCTCCACCTGCAGGGGAGTCTCTTCACAGGCGGTGAAGCAGGTCTGCAGGTGTCTATCTTTCCCTTCCCCTCTCTGTCTTGCCCTCCTCTCTTCATTTCTCTCTGTCCTTTCCAACAACAACAACAACAACAATAAAACAACAAGGGCAACAAAAGAGAAAATAAATAATAAAAAAAATTAAAAAGAAAATCCACCTTGAAGGGGGAAGCCAGCTGAAGTCATTATCTCTGTCTCTTCAAAGCTGATAAAGATACAAAACCGAGGCAGGTTTATCCGACCCAGGGGGTTGTGATCTTGAGTTCATCATAAACCTTCACAGTGACTTCTTACAATCTCTTCATTCTCTGTCAACAGTAATCTTCACAGTTAGTGCGGTTACTGCTAACTTCATTGTCTTCTCTGCTGGAGTAGATCCATCATGAGATCAGGTCTGGCTCTTCCTTATTATCTTAAACTCACGTGTTTCAGAATGTCCTGTAATCACTATCCAGTGACAGTTTCTTACATCCCAATATGATGTATTATTGAATCATAACATATAATGGTTAAGAGTCTTAATTTTGAATTCCTTGACTCTGAGATTGATTTCCTAAGGGAGCTGTCAGTATCTTGTTTCACTTTCTTGTGTTTCATTGGATCTTCTATACAATGATGATGGTGATAACTAATTCATAGGACTACTGTGAGCATTACATAAAATGTCCCACAGTTTATAGGACACATGGTATATATTCTGGGAATTGTAGTTCTACTAATGTAGTTTAACCAGAATGCTCATTGTTCTTGTTTGGAGGTAGAAAGGGAAAGTTGGCATAAATGGTATAGATTATGGGAAACTGGACAGATGATGCAAAATTCTGAAAAACAAAGATAGATATGTTCTATTAGAATGGAGTAACTCGAAGGAACATTTTAATAGTTAAGTAGATTAACTTATACTCTTGTGGACTCAATGATGATGCCTCCAAGTTTAACATGCTAACTAAATTTTACTAAGAAAATACTTAGTGTTACCCAAGGTGTTTTCATCCCAATCACCCAGCACAATCATATCTTGCATACTCCCAGAAAGACTCTTTTTTTATTTTTAAATTTTTATTTAGGAAAGGATTAATGAACAAAAACATAAGGTAGGAGGGGTACAACTCCACACAATTCCCACCACCCAATCTCCATAACCCACCCCCTTCCATGATAGCTTTCCCATTCTCTAGCCCTCTGGGAGCATGGACCTAGGGTCGTTGAGGGTTGCAGAAGGTAGAAGGTCTGGCTTCTGTAATTGCTTCCCCGCTGAACATGGGCATTGACTGGTCGTCCATACTCCCAGTCTGTCTCTCTCTTTCCCTAGTAAGGTGTCTCTGGGGAAGCTGAGCTCCAGGACACATTGGTGGGGTCTTCAATCCAGGGAAGCCTGGCCAGCTTCCTGGTGGCGTCTGGAACCTGGTGATTGAAAAGAGAGTTAACATACGAAGCTAAACAATTTGTTGAGCAATCATGGATCCGAAGCTTGGAATAGTGGAGAGGAAATGTTAGGGAGGTACTCACTGCAAACTCTAGTGTACTACTGCTTTCCGGTATATATTTTGCAGTAGTTTGTGGATACGTGTGCACATAAGCTCTCTCTCACAGAAACTGGTGTATATCTAGGTTATGCGACTTTGTTAGAAAGTGAACTACCTGAGATGAAATTAGAGTGTACTATAAAAGGAAAGGTCTCACCCAAGTAATGAAGCTGAAGGGTTGTCATTCCACACGTGAAGTCTCTGGACACAGTCTGAGGTGAAGCATGTTGAGGTGGCAATCGTTGCGTTGGTTAGGTTGTGATTGGCGGATGCAATATTATTTGGTTTGGATTGGGAGATGCATACGGGAAAGTGGGCCCTATCGAAAGGTTCCAGGACTGGGGGAAGTAGGGGCTCTATAGTGGAGATGTAAGGTTCCTGCTGTCTTAGGGTTCAAAAAGACAATCGATAGTTAATGTTATCATCACATTATTTGGTAATTGGGTTAACTTTGAAAAGTCCTTTTGTTATGGTTTTCTGTACAGTATCCAGTATCTTGTATATAGCTGTGCTATTGGATGCTTCTAATCTACTTGGTCTAGGCTTTTGAGAGAGTTCGCATATCAAATACACAGCCTATATATTAAAAGGATTCAGTCTGTGTTTTGAGAAACTTTGAGAAATACAATTGAGTTTCCCCCTCTCATATTAATTAACTACTGATTTATATGTCTACATTTTGCTAGGAGTGTACAAAAACACCATTCCCACCACCAAAGGACTGTGACCCATCCCTTCCGCCCACTCCCACCCCCCACTGGCCCAGGAAGCTACATGCCTACCCCTCACCACTGGGTTTTTACTTTGGTGCCCTACTTACAATTTGATCAGGTCCTGCTTTTAGTTTCCCTTTCAGATCTTCTTAGTCAGCTTCTGTTGATGAGTGGGATCATCCCATACTCATCTTTATCTTTCTGACTTAGTTCACTTAACATAATTCCTTCTAGCCTTGTCCAAGATGGGTCAGAGAAGGTGGGTTCATTGTTCTTGATAGCTGCATAGTATTCCATTGTGTATATATACCACAGCTTTTTCAGCCACTCATCTGTTGTTGGGCACCTGGGTTGCTTCCAGGTTTTAGCTATTATGAATTGTGCTGCTATGAACATAGTAGTACACACCTCTTTTTGGTTGGCTGTTATGGAGTCCTTGGGGTATAACCCCAGGAGAGGAATTACTGGATCATATGGAAGGTCCATGTCTAGTCTTCTGAGAGTTGTCCAGACTGCTCTCCACAGAGGCTGTACCAATTTACATTCCCACCAGCAATGTAAAAGGGTTCCTCTGTCCCCACATCCTCTCCAGCATTTGTTGCTGCTGTCCTTTTTGATGTATGCCATTCCTACAGGAGTGAGGTGGTATCTTAGTGTTGTCTTAATTTGCATTTCTCTGACAATCAGTGACCTAGAGCAGTTTTTCATATGTTTGTTAGCCTTTTGGATCTCCTCTGCGGTGAATGTTTTGTTCATATCCTCTGCCCATTTTTGGATGGGGTCATTTGCTTTTTTGGTGCTAAGTTTGCTTAGCTCTTTATATATTTTGGTGATTAGTTTCTTGTCTGATGTATGGCATGTGAAGATCTTCTCCCATTCTGTGAGAGGTCTCTCTGTTTGTTTAATAGTTTCTTTGGATGTGCAGAAGCTTTTCAATTTGATGTATTCCCATTGGTTTGTTTCTGCTTTAGTCTTCCTTGCAATTGGGTTTGATTCATCAAAGATGTCCTTGAGGTGTAGGTGGGAAAGTGTTTTACCAATGTTTTCCTCTAAGTATTTGATTGTTTCTGGTCTGACATCTAGGTCTTTGATCCATTTGGAGTTGATTTTTGTTTCTGGTGAGATAAAGTGGTTCAATTTCATTCTTCTGCATGTTTCAACCCAGTTTTCCGAGCACCATTTATTGAACAGAGCCGCCTTTTTCCATTTAATCCTTTGGGTCCCCTTATCAAATATTAGATGCCCATAGGTGTTGGGATTTACTTCTTGGCTTTCAATTCTGTTCCTCTGGTCTGTGTGCCTATTTTTGTTCCAGTACCATGCTGTTTTGATGATGATGGCTTTATAATATTGTTTAAGGTCTGGGAGTGTGATGCCTCCATTTCTGTTTCTTTTCCTCAAGATGGTTTTGGCAATTCTAGGTGTTTTCAGGTTCCAGATAAATGATTGTAGTGTTTGTTCTACTCTCTTAAAGAAGCTTGGTGGAACTTTGATGGGTATTGCATTAAATTTGTATATGGCTCTGGGGAGAATATTCATTTTGATGATATTTATTCTTCCAATCCATGAGCATGGGATATCTTTCCATTTCTTGGTATCAGTTTCTATTTCCTTGAGTAGCGACTCAGAGTTTTCAGCATACAAGTCTTTCACTTCTTTGGAGTCTATATATAGCAAACCTACAGCCAACAACATACTCAATGGACAGAAGCTGAAAGAATTCCCCCTCAGATCGGGGACTAGACAGGGCTGTCCACTGTCACCGTTACTCTTCAACATAGTATTGGAAGTTCTTGCCATAGCAATCAGGCAAGAGAAAGAAATCAAAGGAATATAGATTGGAAGGGAAGAACTATTTGCAGATGATATGATAGTATACATAGAAAGACCTAAAGAATCCAGTAGAAAATTACTGGAAGTTATTAGGCAATATAGCAAGGTATCAGGCTACAAAATCAATGTACAAAAATCAGTGGCATTTCTTTATGCAAACACAAATCTGAAGAAGACATCCAGAAATCACTCCCATTTACTGTTTCAGCAAAATCAATAAAATACCTAGGAATAAAGTTGACCAGAAAGACTCTTATCCTTAGTGTTACCCAAGATATTTTCATCCCAATCACGCAGCAGAATCGTATCTTGTATACTCCCAGAAAGATTCTTATCCTTAAGTCATTATACCCTTTGGTCAAGGAGGTATCCCCCCCCCCTGCCATGTATTTTGCCTGTGTCACTGAGTTTTGATAGACCAAACCTGAATTCTTATAAAGACCCCTTTTCATACTGGCATAATACTTCATGTGGCTAGTACACTGCTTTGTTCTGTGCTTGACTCGGGATTGAGACCTCCTGCACTGAAGGAACTTTCCTTTGGTGCTGTGGTTGATTTCCCTTTCTCTCTCAAAAGAAGAGAAAGAATGTCCTCTTCAATGCTGCCAGGGGAGACAACAATGCGGTAGCACACAAGATTTGCAAACTCAAGATCCAAGAGGCCCTAGGCTCAATCTTTGGTACTACCATATGTCAAGTCTGAGGAGTGCTTTGTTTGTCACCCTCTTGTCATGAAAATTAACAAATCTTAAAAGAAACTTCTTTTCAATTAAAAGTTCTTGCTAGCATTTCAATTTTTAATGTGTTTAAGTTCTTTCTTTTGCTGTTTGATTCACTATGGCCCTCTGTAGTTTGTGAAAAGACATCCTGTCTTTAGTTTTGATTACATTACATGTGTTTTGTTCCTTCACCCTGAAAATTCTGTTTATTGTGAATGAAATGCCAGATTCTGGATTCCAGCTCCTATGGACGTCATACAATCTTAAAGGTGAAAGTGGCTTCATGGAACCTCTGACTCTATTTCCTTCCTTCCTTCCTTCCTTCCTTCCTTCCTTCCTTCCTTCCTTCCTTCCTCCCTCCCTCCCTCCCTCTCTCCCTTCCTCCTTCCTTCCTTCCTTCCTTCCTTCCTTCCTTCCTTCCCCACTGAACATGGGCGTTGACAGGTCGATCCATACTCCCAGCCTGTCTCTCTCTTTCCCTAGTGGGGCGGGATTCTGGGGAGTCCTTTATTCTTATAAACACTTTATTTTGCCTGGTAATATAATGCTCCATAAGATAAAGCTCCCGGAGGGAGAGGAAGATGGCGGCCTGAGAAGTTGCTGACAGCGAGCGCTCTGACCGCATCGTCGGCAACGGTAGGATTTTCTGCCTTTAGCAGGCCAGTTAATAAGGGGTGACACCAAAGAGTGGGTACAATTTAATTTGGGTTAAGAATTAGAGTAAAGGTGACACGGACTAGCGGGGCTCCAGAATTCCCAGGGCGCCGGGCAAGGAGAGTGCGCCGGGCATTGTCCTCTGCCCGCCCAGGAAGGCGGCTCCTCCGCTGGTTGCAGAGCGCGGCGGGCAGAGGACCCGGAGAGAGCACTTTAGCTCGGGGGCTTCCTCTTGGGAGAATCCAGGGTCCACCGCGACCCTGAGAGCAGATCCAAAGACTTCTTGAGTATAGCTCTCATTGGATCAAAGGATTTGGAGCTAGTTTTCATTTTTGAGAAATCCTTTAAAAAAGTCTGGAGGGGGGGGGTTTCCCGGAAGATGGCGGACTACGGAGAAGCGGCTAGCCTTTGAGCTCCGGACACATCTCGTGTAAACAATAGGATTTTCTGCCTTTAGCAGGCCAGCCAATAAGGGGCCACAGCGGTCATACCAAGGTGTCTATAACTTAATTTGGGTTAAGAATTAGAGTAGGGGAAAAAAATTCTTTTTTCTTCCTTTTAATTTTCAAGCATACATCCTTCCCGCCGCTCCCCCTGCCCCACCATAAACAGTGCCTGGGATCAGCTACTAGCAGGATACCCCATACCACCAAACAGGGTTTTTTTTGTTTGTTTTTTTTTTTTTTAAACTCACTGATACACATTTGGGAAGTTCCTCGCACTGCTCTTTAATTACAACCCTTCTTCTTATATTCTCCCTTTTCTCTCTCTTATCTCTCTCTATCTCTTTTTTTATTTTTTATTATTACTATTTTTTTTTATCCTGTCATACACTTCTTTCTTCTTTGCCTTTCTGAATTTGTGAATTACTTTGGGGAAGAAATCTGACCCAGAGTGGACTTTCTATGTGTGTATCTCTGCTCTAGTTCCCTTTACACTCTTGTTACCCCTAGAATATACACTGGATAGTAGATTTGCATAACTGTCTATTCTTGCTATCCTCTCTTTCTTTTCTCTTTCTTCACTGGGATTTGGTTACTATTTTTTCACGGACTGGAGAAATTTTTTGGCTAACTGGTAATGATTAAACTCCTTCAATACTTACTTCAGTTGCTACTGTAATTCCGGAGGTTGGTGAGTGCAATTGTCATAAAGGTATTTAGTACAGTGCTACTTGTGCTCACAACACAACAACTGAGGAACAACAGAGCATTAAAAAAAAGAGAGAGAGAGAAACATATAAATAAAAAAAATATGGGTAGATTAAAAACAAATAAAACTGCTACCCCAATGAATGAAGACAAGAGCCCAGAAGAAACCATAAATCAATCAGAAGTAACCATAGATAAGAAAAGTATGCAAGCAATAATAAACTTATTAATCACAGAAATGAAAACAACATTGGAGGAAAGGAATGGCAGTATTAGGGAAACAACAGTTGAGACACCCAAGGAAAATACTGATTATCTTGAGACAATTAGAGAACTGAAAGCTGAAATAGCTGTAATGAAGAAAGAAGCTGAGGCAAGGGAAAGCAGACTAACAGAAGCAGAAAACAGAATTAGTCAGACAGAGGATGAGTTAGAGAAAACTAAGAAAGAGGTGAAAGAGCTTAAAAAGAGATTGAGAGACACTGAAAACAACAACAGAGACATATGGGATGATCTCAAAAGAAGTAACATTCGTATAATTGGCCTGCCAGAGGAAGAAAGAGAGGAAGGGGAAGCAAACATTCTAGAGGAAATAATACAAGAAAATTTCCCAGACCTGAATAACAGAAAGGATATCAAGGTGCAAGAGGCCCAGAGAGTACCAAACAGAATCAACCCAGACCTGAAAACACCAAGACACATCATAGTCACAATGAGAAGAAGTAAGGATAAAGAAAGGATCCTAAAGGCTGCAAGAGAGAAACAAAAAGTCACATACAGGGGAAAACCCATAAGACTTTCTGCAGATTTCTCCACTCAAACTCTAAAAGCCAGAAGGGAGTGGCAAGATATCTATCGAGCCCTGAATGAAAAAGGGTTTCAACCAAGGATAATATATCCTGCTAGACTTTCATTCAAGCTAGATGGAGGGATCAAAACCTTCTTAGACAAACAACAGTTAAAGGAGGCAACTATCACCAAGCCAGCCCTGAAAGAGGTACTAAAAGACCTCTTATAAACAAGAACAACACTATAATACTTGTAATATATCAGAGTAAACAAATCGTTTTTTAGAACAATGGCACTACAATACATTAAATCAATAATATCAATAAATGTCAATGGCTTAAACTCACCCATCAAAAGGCACAGGGTGGGGGGATGGATCAGAAAACATAACCCAACCATATGCTGCTTGCAAGAATCCCATCTGTCACAACAAGATAAACACAGACTTAAAGTGAAAGGATGGAAAACTATCATACAGGCTAACGGTCCACAAAAAAGGGCAGGAACAGCCATTCTCATCTCAGACACGATAGATTTTAAATTAAATAAAGTAATAAAAGATAGGCAAGGACATTACATAATGATTAGAGGATCAATCAGCCAAGAAGACTTAACAATTATTAACATCTATGCACCCAACGAGGGACCATGTAAATACATTAAACACCTACTGAAAGAATTTCAAAAATACATCAATAGTAATACAATAATAGTGGGAGACTTCAATACCCCACTCTCACACTTAGACAGATCAACAAAGCAGAGAACCAATAAAGATACAAGAGAATTGAATGAAGAGATTGACAGACTAGACCTCTTGGACATTTTCAGACTCCTCCACCCCAAAAAACTGGAATACACCTTCTTTTCAAATCCACATAACACATACTCAAGGATAGACCACATGTTAGGCCACAAAGACAGCATCAATAAATTTAAGAGCATTGAAATCATCCCAAGTATCTTCTCAGACCACAGTGGAGTAAAACTAACTTTTAACAACAAACGGAAAATTATTAAAAGACATAGAATTTGGAAACTAAACAACATGCTCCTTAAGAACCACTGGGTCAGAGACTCACTCAAACAGGAAATTCAAATGTTCCTGGAAACTAATGAAAATGAAGACACAACCTATCAAAATATTTGGGACACAGCTAAAGCAGTACTGAGAGGGAAACTTATAGCCATACAATCACATATTAAAAACCAAGAAGAAGCCCAAATGAACGACCTTACTAGACACCTCAAGGACTTAGAGGAAGAGGAACAAAGGAACCCTAAAGCAACCAGAAGGACAGAAATCACTAAAATTAGAGCAGAAATAAACCACATCGAAAATAAAAGAACCATACAAAAGATCAATGAAGCCAAATGTTGGTTCTTTGAAAAAGTAAAGAAAATTGACAAACCCCTAGCCAGACTCACCAAACAAAAAATAGAGAAGACTCAAATTAATAGAATTGTAAACGATGCAGGAGATATCACAACTGACACCACAGAAATCCAGAGAATTCTGCGAAACTTCTATAAAGAACTATATGCCACCAAGCTAGAGAATCTGGAAGAAATGGAACAATTCCTAGAAACCTATGCACTTCCAAAACTGAACCAAGAAGAACTACAAAATCTAAATGCACCAATCACAGACAAAGAAATTGAAACCGTTATTAAGAATCTCCCCAACAACAAAAGTCCTGGACCAGATGGCTTCACAAATGAATTCTACAAAACTTTCAGGAAACAGTTAATACCCATACTTCTTAAGCTATTCCATAAGATTGAAGAAACAGGAATACTCCCTTCCACCTTTTATGAAGCCAACATCACCCTGATACCAAAAGCTGATAGGGACAGAACAAAAAAGGAAAACTACAGACCAATATCTCTGATGAACATAGATGCCAAAATATTAAACAAGATCTTGGCCAACCGGATACAGCAACACATCAAAAAGATTGTTCATCATGACCAAGTGGGATTCATCCCAGGAATGCAAGGCTGGTTCAACATCCGTAAATCAATCAATGTCATTCATCACATGAATAAACGCAAAGCCAAAAACCACATGATTATCTCAATAGATGCAGAGAAAGCCTTTGACAAAATCCAACACCCATTCATGCTCAAAACTCTACAGAAAATGGGAATAGATGGGAAATTCCTCAAGATAGTGGAGTCTATATATAGCAAACCTACAGCCAACATCATACTCAATGGACAGAAGCTGAAAGCATTCCCCCTCAGATCGGGGACTAGACAGGGCTGTCCACTGTCACCGTTACTCTTCAACATAGTATTGGAAGTTCTTGCCATAGCAATCAGGCAAGAGAAAGAAATCAAAGGGATACAGATTGGAAGGGAAGAAGTCAAGCTCTCACTATTTGCAGATGATATGATGTTATACATATAAAGACCTAAAGAATCCAGTAGAAAATTACTGGAAGTTGTTAGGCAATATAGCAAGGTATCAGGCTACAAAATCAATGTACAAAAATCAGTGGCATTTCTTTATGCAAACACTAAATCTGAAGAAGAAGACATCCAGAAATCACTCCCATTTATTGTTTCAGCAAAATCAATCAAATACCTAGGAATAAAGTTGACCAAAGAAGTGAAAGACTTGTATGCTGAAAACTATGAGTTGCTACTCAAGGAGATAGAAACTGATACCAAGAAATGGAAAGATATCCCATGCTCATGGATTGGAAGAATAAATATCATCAAAATGAATATTCTCCCCAGAGCCATATACAAATTTAATGCAATACCCATCAAAGTTCCACCAAGCTTCTTTAAGAGAATAGAACAAACACTACAATCATTTATCTGGAACCTGAAAACACCTAGAATTGCCAAAACCATCTTAAGGAAAAGAAACAGAAATGGAGGCATCACACTCCCAGACCTTAAACTATATTATAAAGCCATCATCATCAAAACAGCATGGTACTGGAACAAAAATAGGCATACAGACCAGTGGAACAGAATTGAAAGCCCAGAAGTAAATCCCAACACCTATGGGCATCTAATCTTTGATAAGGGGGCCCAAAGGATTAAATGGAAAAAGGAGGCTCTCTTCAATAAATGGTGCTGGAAAAACTAGGTTGAAACATGCAGAAGAATGAAATTGAACCACTTTATCTCACCAGAAACAAAAATCAACTCCAAATGGATCAAAGACCTAGATGTCAGACCAGAAACAATCAAATACTTAGAGGAAAACATTGGTAAAACACTTTCCCACATACACCTCAAGGACATCTTTGATGAATCAAACCCAATTGCAAGGAAGACCAAAGCAGAAACAAACCAATGGGACTACATCAAATTGAAAAGCTTCTGCACATCCAAAGAAACTATTAAACAAACAGAGAGACCCCTCACAGAATGGGAGAAGATCTTCACATGCCAGACATCAGACAAGAAACTAATCACCAAAATATATAAAGAGCTCAGCAAACTTAGCCGCAAAAAAGCAAATGACCCCATCCAAAAATGGGCAGAGGAAATGAACAAAACATTCACCACAGAGGAGATCCAAAAGGCTAACAAACATATGAAAAACTGCTCTAGGTCACTGATTATCAGAGAAATGCAAATCAAGACAACACTAAGATACCACCTCACTCCTGTAAGAATGGCATACATCAAAAAGGACAGCAGCAACAAATGCTGGAGAGGATGTGGGGACAGAGGAACCCTTTTACATTGCTGGTGGGAATGTAAATTGGTACAGCCTCTGTGGAGAGCAGTCTGGACAACTCTCAGAAGGCTAGACATGGACCTTCCATATGACCCAATAATTCCTCTCCTGGGGTTATACCCCAAGGACTCCATAACACCCAACCAAAAAGAGGTGTGTACTCCTATGTTCATAGCAGCACAATTCATAATAGCTAAAACCTGGAAGCAACCCAGGTGCCCAACAACAGATGAGTGGCTGAGAAAGCTGTGGTATATATACACAATGGAATACTATGCAGCTATCAAGAACAATGAACCCACCTTCTCTGACCCATCTTGGACAAGGCTAGAAGTAATTATGTTAAGTGAACTAAGTCAGAAAGATAAAGATGAGTATGGGATGATCCCACTCATCAACAGAAGCTGACTAAGAAGATCTGAAAGGGAAACTAAAAGCAGGACCTGATCAAATTGTAAGTAGGGCACCAAAGTAAAAACCCAGTGGCGAGGGGTAGGCATGTAGCTTCCTGGGCCAGTGGGGGGTGGGAGTGGGCGGGAGGGATGGGTCACAGTCCTTTGGTGGTGGGAATGGTGTTTATGTACACTCCTAGCAAAATGTAGACATATAAATCAGTAGCTAATTAATATGAGAGGGGGAAATCAATTGTATGTCTCAAAGTTTCTCAAAAGACAAACTGAATCTTTTTAATATATAGGCTATGTATTTGATATGCGGACTCTCTCAAAAGCCTAGACCAAGTAGATTAGAAGCTTCCAATAGCACAGCTATATACAAGATACTGGGTACTCTCCAGCAAACCATAACAAAGGGACTTTTCAAAGTTAACCCAATTAACAAATAATGTGATGATAATATTAACTATTGAGTGTCTTTTTGAACCCTAAGACAGCAGGAACCTCACATCTTCACTATAGAGCCCCTACTTCCCCCAGTCCTGGAACCCTTGGATAGGGCCCACTTTCCCGTATGCATCTCCCAATTCAAACCAAATAACATTGCATCTGCCGATCACAACCTAACCAAAGCAACGATTGCTACCTCAACATGCTTCACCTCAGAATGTATCCAGAGACTTCACGTGTGGAATGACAACCCTTCAGCTTCATTACTCGGGTGAGACCTTTCCTTTAATAGTACACTCTAATTTCATCTCAGGTAGTTCACTTTCTAACAAAGTCCCATAACCTAGATATACACCAGTTTCTGTGAGAGAGAGCTTATGTGCACACGTATCCATAAACTACTGCAAAATATATACCTGAAAGCAGGACTACACTAGAGTTTGCAGTGAGTACCTCCCTAACACTTCCTCTCCACTATTCCAAGCTTGGGATCCATGATTGCTCAACAAATTGTTTGGCTTCATATGTTAACTCTGTTTTCAATCACCAGGTTCCAGATGCCACCAGGATGCTGGCTAGGCTTCCCTGGATTGAAGACCCCACCAATGTGTCCTGGAGCTCAGCTTCCCCAGAGTCACACCCTACTAGGGAAAGAGAGAGGCAGACTGGGGGTATGGACCGACCAGTCAACGCCCATGTTCAGCGGGGAAGCAATTACAGAAGCCAGACCTTCTACCTTCTGCATCCCTCAACGACCCTGGGTCCATGCTCCCAGAGGGATAGAGAATGGGAAAGCTATCAGGGGAGGGGGTGGGTTATGGGGATTGGGTGTTGGGAATTGTGTGGAGTTGTACCCCTCCTACCTTATGCTTTTGTTCACTAATCCTTTCTTAAATAAAAAAATTAAAAAAAAAAAAAGAAAATGTAAAAAAAAAAAAAAAAAAGATAAAGCTCCCATTTATAAAGTATGATGTGTGATGAGACTCTGTTTATTGTTTGTATAGTGTTTGGCACATGGTAGGTACATATTTGACTCCACTGGAAAAAAAAAAAAGATCAAACTCTATCTTTTTCAATAAGTCACATTTTTAAAGTTGAGAGTCTTCTATATTCCAGCACACTGTCACAATCAATTTTATGCTTGCATACATTAACTATTCTTAATACTGTTTAGTCGTCTTCTGGGCAGGATGGGAAAATCGTCTAAGAAGCAGTAGAAAGGTCTTGATGCTCCTCATTGAACTGGAGTCAGAAACAAAATGAAATGATAAGGTACTTAGGTGTCCTTTCACATGTATCAGAAGGTACTTTCTAAATTGATTTCCAAGTAGGTTTTCAGGGATGAAATAAGTATGTGGCATCTTAAAACACTCTGGAAGTGAAAACACTTATAAAGAAAATGGTACACAGTACGATAGATTAAAGTATTCATATTACTTTATAATCACGTTTATTATAAACCAGAGATGACACCTAAACACCTAAAGCTAAAAGAATACTTGACAGCTACTCAAAAGGTAAATTGTCAAAATGTGAGATGCCACTGGTACAGGCCTGAGTAACATGTTGATGTTATTTGACTTTAGAACTTAATTTTCAGTCTTTTTACACCGTAAAATTGTTTGGAAATATTTGTATGGTATATATCCTTCTATCTGCAGAAGGTAGGATACATATATCATACTATATTATTTGCTTTTGGCTGTCAGGTCTCAGAAGCCCAATAGGTTCTGTGTCAAATCATATTGTTTATTCTGTTTTAGTCAAAGAGAAGACATTGAAGAAAGGTTCTTTGCTACAACCAAAAGTCTTCGTGCTGAAGATACCCTGTTGAAAAAAATCCTAATGGAAAAATGAGTGTGCTCCTAGGTTAGAGTTTTTTGCCTTAACAAAGACTTCCTCATCTGCTGTGAAACTGTGTTTTCTTTGATGTGTTTTGTAATTTAATAACCTTACCATGGGCTTTTTAGTAGAACCAAATATGGTGTGGTTCAATAAAATGTACACACAGTCAAACCCAATATTTATTTAACAGCTTGCAGTACTCTAGCTTTAGGAAGCAAATGGTTACCATTCTTCTCTCCTATTCTTTGAGCAAGACCTGTGTTCACCATGTTTTTCTCATCTTTACCTGTTATCTTCCAGGTGAATAGATATTTATATCATCTTCCTGTAAGTTATATTATGTATCTGTACAGTGCTGTTTTCTTGGTAACATTTTTTTGTTTTTCACCCTTTATTATATTGTATACATATTACAGTGCATGAGTGTTTTGTGGAGAAAAACACAGAGCAAAAAAATGAAGAAAAAAAAAGAGCAGAAAGCATTAAATCTAAAATGTACCTTAAATCTGGGTATTACCTCCGAAAAGAAATTTGTGACTTATAGGGTGAACTTATACTCCCTCAAAATTGCTTCAGGCTTTGATTAGGTAGTAAATATGCTAATTGACTTTAAAGAAAATGTAAGAATGTTATGTACTACTCAACTTGAGTTTAGAAAGTAAGGAAATGTTTTTTACCCAAAAGACTAATACTACTCATAATTTTACCCTTGCCCTCAGGGAGAAATATTGCTAATATTTGGATTTCTTTTCTGAAAGCTATATATATTTTGGAGTCAAATTCCCAATGACTAAATAATTTAATATAGATCCTTCTCATTTATTATCTTGTAAGCATTCAATATTACAAATATTGAAGTTTCTTCAATAATGTTTAGTTATGGAAAATTTTACTATCATCATCGTTGACTTTGAATGAGGAATTTTTTCACACAAAGAAAATATAACTAAATAAAGAAAGTTACAGTGACTAGGATATTAATTCAGCTGGTAGATTGTGAGGACTTGGATGCTTGAGGCTCCTGGTTCAGGTTCAAGCCACAGTGCCACAAATATTTGTGTGGTGCCCTTATACTCTCTCATGTTAAACTTTATCACATGAAATAAAAAAATAAATAAATAAACGAGTATAGAAAAGTACAAAGAATAATGTTTATATCATTTGTTAAGTTTAATGTATATCATTTAGTATTAATACATTTTCTTTGATATTTTTATATAATTTAAATTACATGTTTATATTCATATATAAATGATATTTCTTGTTATTCATGTATTCTATATTTGCAGATTTCCTTAATTGTTATGATTTATTTGTAATCCTGAATGAATACTCACAGTGTTTTCACAGTGATTTGAAGAGTAACAAAATATTTGAATCACCCATCATACAAAGTTCCCAAATTGGATTGAACAAATGTGTTATTCTGCCTTGGTTTAGTTCTTAGCCTGGAAAAAAATATCCTTTTTACAGTCTGTTAAGTGCCATGATTTTGGAACTTAATTTTTTTTGTTGTATTGGAGTCAGGAAGATAGCTCACCTGGATAGTGTGCCTGCGTTGTCATGTGTATTAGCCAAGTTTGAAGTTGGTCCCTACTGCATTGGAGGAAGCTTCATTGTTGTCTCTGTCTCTTTTCAAGTCAGATAAGAATAGTGAAGCTCTGGGGATAGAGAAGAGAGAGGAAAAGGAAGAGAAGAGGAGAGGAGAGGAGAGGAGAGGAGAGGAGAGGAGAGGAGAAGAGAGGAGAGGAGAAGAGAGGAGGAGAGGAGAGAGAGGAAATATGATGTATGAAAATGAAGACATGAGCTATCAAAATATTTGAGACAAAGCTAAGGGGGTACTTAGAGGGAAGTTCATAGCCATATAAGCACACATCAGGAAACAAGGAAAAGCTCAAATAAACAACTTGACTGAATACCTTAAAGAGTTAGAATAAGAACAAAGGAACCCTAAAACAGCCAGAAGAACTGAAATATCTAAAGTTAGGGCAGAAATAAAATACTGAAAATAAGAAAACCCAGGGCTAGCCTGTGTCACACCTGGTTAGACACACACATTACAGTGTGCAAGGACCCAAGTTCAAGCCCCTGGTCTCCACCTGCAGAAGGAAAGTTTCATGAATGGTGAAGCAGGGCTGAAGGTGTCTCTCTGTCTCTCTCCCCTATCTCCCCCTCCCCTCTCAATTTCTCTCAGTCTTTATTCAATAATAAAAATAAATAAATATTAAAAATAATAAGAAAAGAAAAAAGAAAAGAAAACCATAAAAAGATCAACAAAGCTAAATGTTGGTTCTTTGAAAGAGTAATCAGAGTCAACAACCCTTTAGCCAGACTCACAAAACAAAAAAGGGAGCAGGCCCAAATAAATCGGATTGTAAGTGAAAGAGGAGATATCACAACAGACACCTCAGAAATCCAACGTATCATACGAGGTTTCTATTTACAACTATGTGCCACCAAGATAGAGTACCTGGAAGAAATGGATAAGTTCCTAGATACCTACAAACTTCCAAAATTAAATAAAGAGGAACTAGAAAATATGAACAGGCCAATCACAGCCAAAGAAATTGAAACAGTTATCAAAAATCTTCCCAAGAATAAAAGACCTGGACCAGATGGTTTACAAATAAATTCTACAAAACCTTCAAGGAACAGTTAATACCTCTACTTTTAAAGCTCTTCCAAAAGATTGAAGATAGAGGAATACTCCCTTATGGCTTCTATGAAGCCCACATCACTGATACCAAAGGTAGACAGGGTTACAACAACAAGAACAACAACAACAAAATAAAACTATGGACCAATATCTCTGATGAACATAGATACTAAAATATTGAACAAAATTCTAGCCAACCAGATATAGCAGTATATTAAAAAGATTGATCATCATGACCAAGTGGGGTTTATCCCAGGCATGCAAGGTTGGTTTAATATGTGTAAATCAATCAGCGTGTTCCACCACATCAATAAAAGCAAGACTAAAAACCACATGGTTATATTAATAGATGCCGAGAAATGTTTTGACAAAATCCAACATACCTTTATGATCAAAACACTACAAAAAATGGGAATAGGTGCAAAATTCTTCAGTATAGTGGAATCCATATATAGCATAGCTACAGTCAGTGTCATACTCTATGGTGAAAAACTGAAAGCATTCCCTCTCTGATCAGGTACTACACAGGGTTGCCCACTATCACCATTACTATTCAACATAGTGTTGGAAGTTCTTGATATTGTCTCGTTTGCTGTTTCTCCATTTCTTACTTTCAAACTCTTTCCTCACTCCTGTGACTACTAATTCAATTGGTGTTTGGGTCTTGTACTCAAAACCCTTTGTGTGTGTGTGTGGGGGGGGGTGCTTTATCTGGGCTTTTGTCCTGGTTCAATTCTGCAATGTTTCTTCTTGGTTTAACCATTGTATATGGTGTGTTATGAGGTCCCCCTGTCTGTTCCTAGTAAGAGAAAGGGGCTTAAAACCTCTCAATCTTTGACTCAGTGGGTATTTAACCCATCTGAATTTAAGGCAAGGGTGCACCATAAAACAGAATATTTGTGACCAGAAGACATCCCAAAGCAACCATCCTCCCCCAGTCCCACCCTATCCCACTTGCAAACAAAAATAAGCCTAGAGAACACAATATCGCCACCTACTGGCCATCAGTAACCAGCACAGAGTAGCCACAGTTGTCTCCTCTCCCCAGAATGGTCAGACACATGTCAATCCAGGCAAGTGTGATTAGTAGATTGAAAGGATTTTGAATGTAAAGATCATTTTCTAGGTAGAATAGCAAGAACACAGTCTGTCAATGGAGAAATGAAAAAAGCTGAATGACTACAAACTTGAACGGTTTTGAAGACACTGTTACAAGCATGAAAATGCACAGGTAGAGAAACTTTGCTAGATATAGATCTGTTAAAGGGTTGGTACCCAAAATATATAGAACTCCATGAACTCAACAAAAAAGAAAGTAAACAATTCAATCCAACTGTTGGCAAAACATCTGCATAGCCAAATAATAGCAGATAATAATAATAATAATAATAATATCTTTGGAAAAGATCCCTGACATGTGACAAGGAAATACTTAGGAGACACTATGCACATCCTTCATGCTGGATATGCTGTAGACGAACAGGAACTCTCATTTCTGGTGTGAATTCAAAGTGGTATGGGTACTTTGGAGACAGATTAACAGCTACGTAAGCGTATCCACATTCTAAGGTCCAGTGTTAACTCTCCTCAATATTTTCTGAAAGGAACTGAAACTTACTACCATTATACCAACCTACACATTTATGTTTATAGAGGTCCATAATTGACCAAACTTGATTTCCTTCCCAGTTTTCAGTAGATAAGTGGAAAAAGTATGGTTCGCAAAATGAAATAATTAGCAGTAAAACAAAACGAATTATGTCATGAGAATGCATGGCAGCAAACTTACTGCACATTGCTAAGTAGATGAAGGCAATTCGCAAAAGATTCTGTTAGGGGAAGGTTAGGGCAAAGAGAGTCTGAATCTCAGTTCCATGGTGACTACTTGAGCCCAGGGCCATTTTGTTTCACTATTTGTTTCCCCCATAGAGGAGGAAGGGAATTGGAGAGCACCTGAAGAAGTAGTGATTTATATGAGATTGACTTATATAAGAATTAGGAGGAAAAAAAGAATTAGGAGAAAGAGAAGAAGGAAGCAGGGGCGGTAGAATGGCTTGTCTGTAGGACAGGGCTAATCAAAGAGTCAGGTCATTGAAATAAGGCAATGATCCAATGGGTAGTGATGTATCCCAATGAGTGCACAGATTATCATGTGAAATAATCCTGGCTCAGGGGCAGGGCTAGATAGCATAACGGTTATGCAAAGAGACTCTCATGCCTGAAACTCCAAAGTCTGCTTTCAATCCCCTGAACCACCATAAACCAGAGCTGAGCAGTTCTCTGGTAAAAAAAAAAAAAAAAAAGAATCCTGGTTCAAGTCCCTGACTCCAGCTGTAGGTTATCCCTTCACAAATGTTTAGGTAGTGCTGCAGGTTTCCCTCTCTCCATTTACTTATTTATTTATTTATTTATTTATTATTACCAGAGCACTGCTCAGCTCTGCTTTATGGTAGTGCAGGGGTGGGGACTGAAACTGGGACTATGGAGCCTCAGGCATGAGAGTCTATTTGCATACCATTATGCTCTTTACCCCTGCCTGGGTTTCTCTTTATCTCCCATCTCTTCTCAGTTTCTGTCTCTATTCAATAGGAATAAATAAAATAAAGTATTAAGAAAAAAAAAAAAGCAAACAGACCGAAGAAAATTGATCATTTCAGGTAGACAGGCCAGGATAGTAGAGCCCTGATTTAACAATTTAGACGTCATTTCCTCCTATGACCTGTGTGTGTTTGTACATGTGTTTTCATTTTCTTAAAAGTATTTGATGTCTAGTTGTGGCTTTGCTAATTCTTTGTGGAACTTTTCATGACAAATGAGACACTACGTGTGTGGGGGGGGACACAATTAGATGTCACCACCCCTTCACAGACAATACATTCATCTGGAAAAGGCAACAACTGTAGAAACATTATACATATCAATGGTTGTTAGGTGTTGAAGGGCAAGGAAGGAATAAACAGTAGGTACAAGTTGTTTTGAGAGCAGTGAAGCTTGTAATGGTGGATACATCTCTTTATACATGTGTCCAAACCCATAGAATAGACAACAGAGTGAATCCTACAGTAAATTATGTTAATTGTATTATTGCATCATTAATTATGATGCATCACTACTAGCTCATCAGTTTTAATTGTTCCATGTAAATGTATCACACAAGACCAAAACAAGGCAGATACTCCACAGTAATGGAAAATGTTAATAGGTGAATTGATTAAAGGATGATAATGGGAACCATAAAGAGAGTATAGACTTATTTTTTATTCCTTCCACTCAATTTTTCTCTAAATCTTAAACTGAAAGAGGAGGATGAATATGGGATGATCACACTCATAGACAGAAGTTGAAAACTAAGGATAGAAGGAAAAACACAAAGCAGAACTGAGACTGGAAGTTGGTGTATTGCACCAAAGTAAAAAACGGGGGTGGTGGGGGGAGGGTTTATAGATCCTGGAACATGATGGCTGAAGAGGACATAGTGGGGGTTGAATTGTTAATGTGGAAAACTGAGAAATGTTACACATATACAATCTACTGTATTTTACCTCTGACTGTAAACCATTAATCTCCCAATTAAAAAAAAAGAGTCAACTAGGATCAGAAACGAATGTGGAAGAATCACAACAGATATTATGGAAATGAATTGTTTTATAAGAAATAATTATGGACAAATATAAGCCACTAAACTGGACTATCTAGAGGAAATGTATAAATTATTAAAATCATGTAACTTCCAAGGACTGAATCAGGAGAAAATAGAAAACATGAACAAACCAGTTATAAGTTACTTAAAACAGTAATCAAAAATATCTCCAATCTAAAGTCCAGAACCAGATGATTTTACCAATGGATATTCCAAATGTATAAATGCAGCATAGAATACATACCAATGACTTCCAGAAATTGAAAAAAATAAATCTTAAAGTGCCTGAGAATACAAATTTGAATAAATCTTGCTGAAACATCAGGCAACCCTCTTGGAAAGTCTGTTTGTGCTCTTCACACTGCAAAAATGTTCCACCACTCCTATAAGCAATAGCTATCCATATGATATGTTTTAGCAACTGCTTATGGATGTCTCAATGGCCAAGTTCTACATGCATTTCGCTAAAATATTCTGGATATGCAAAGTTCACTTCTTAAGTTCACTTAAAGTTGTTCGAGGTGGTATGTGAATGAATACAACTGGGGCTGAAATTCCTCATCCTTTCCCCCCTGGCCTTTGATGAAACAGAAGAGGCTTTTTGGAGGGTAGGTAATAAAAGGCACACATGGCCTAAGGGACTTGGAGCTTTCTAAAGAGCAAAAGCTTTCTAAGATGCAGCACTTGAGCTTTAATCAAACAGCCTCAAGTGCATGTGCTGTTTTCTATTCTCTTGGGCTGAGTGGGTTTTGGTTTTGAAATTTCTTTGGCACCTTGAGCAGCTGGGGAATTAGTATGCAGGGCTTGGTCTGTTGGCTTAAACAGAGGAACAAGGGAAGTCTTATGTGGGTTAGTTTTGTTCTGGGTCACCTTAAGTCCCAAAGGTATTCCAACTCCTTGGAGCTGTGAGTGACAATTTCTTTCTTTTTTCTTTTTTTTTTTTCCACACCACTACCATTCTCAGACAGGGGAGCTGCTGTAGCAAGAGTTCCCTTATTTGGTACCCCTCTGTGTTTTGAAATTGTGTTTATAACAAGTAATCTGTGAGAAGTAATGGAAAACCCTGAGTAATGTAAAGGTGTTACAAAAAGGCAAGGTTTTATTGTCTTTCTTCCTGCCTCTTAAAGGCAAAACAAAAGACAGAGGTATCTAGCATAGCTGTAGTCACAGATTTATAAAGGATTACTCCCTTTTTAAAAAAAAAGAATCTCAATTTTTGTTACTACTTGTTTATTGAATAGAGACAGAGAAACCGAGAGGGAAGGGGGGAAATAGAGATAGAAAGAAAAAGACAGGTACCGATTAACACTGCTTATGAAGCTTTCCCACTGCAGATGGGGACCAGGGACTTGAACCTGTGTCCTTGCACATTGTGCCATGTCTGCTCTACCAAGTGTGCCGCCGCCTGTCACCACTCCTTATTTTTGGTAGACATTTAATCTATATATGTCCTTTGGAGGTACGCATGGCATGAGGACATACTAATAAATGCTTGATAGATTATAACTGTTAAGGATATAGGTGGCCTGAGTCAGGATCCTGTTCTGTGAGACAAACACAATATTGAAAATCTGTTAGTGTGGTCCTGGAGGTGGTGCAGTGATAAAGCATTAGAATCTCAAAAATGAGATCCTGAGTTCAATCCCTGGCAGGATTTCTGGCACTTTCTCTCCTCTTTCTCATTAATAAATAAAATCGTTATTAAAAAAGCACTAGGCACTTAATTTTAGAGGTGGTTGTGTCTTCTGGTGCCAGACTTGGCATTAGCAGACATTTCGGTGTAGAATTCTGAGTTGTTCTAGAATGCTCTTTAGCCAAAGTGGTGATGTAGGCAGTTTGTTTTTTGCCTCTTTCATTGTTTTCCCATACCTGTATTTCTCTTTTGCCTGTACAGCTAGACCTTCTTGAATCTATGACGTTCTGGAATCTTAGTTTTCACTAACAGGCATTCTTTGGTTGTAAGTTTTAAGGATTTTGACAAATGTGTAAGGAAATGTATCCTCCATCAACATCATAGTGCAGGTGACTGTCTTTCGGGGTGGTGGTGGGGAGATAGAGAGATAGAGGTATACACAGAAAAATCATCGCAACACCGAAGCTTCCTTCAGTGCAGTGGATGCCTTGATTTTAAACCTAGGTTGTATCTATGAGAAAGCAAACCCTATCTGTGTGAGCTATCTTGCCAGTATGATTCTCATGTCCTCAAGTCCAGACTGTTACAACTGCTGTTGGGTTTTTGGAAAACTCATGATGTATGTTTTCTGCTTTTCTCTATGCAAAAATGTCTCATGAACTTTCCAATCATTTGATAACTTAATGTTATCATTCAATAGTGGAGTCCTGAAGAGAGTAGTAAATTGGTTTTCTGGTAGTATGTACTCATGTAACCAGTGACATCCTAGATAAAACTTTCTTTAATTCATCACTTTCTGCTTGATAATATTGGTACTTTCTATTATTTCTCTTTTCATTTTAATTTGCTACCAGGATTATAGCTGGGACTAATTTCCCACAAAACTCCTCCATGATTTCATGGTGGCCACCCCCACCCACCTTTGCTTCTTGTTTAGTTGATGAGAGATAGAGGAGAGGGAGATGGAGGAGAGGGTAAGGGAGAAGGAGAGGGAGAGGTAGAGAGAGAGAGATGCATGAAATACTGCTTCACTGTGGAAAAGTTTTCCCCTGCATATGGGGACCAACTACCCCCCTTTGCTTCTTGTTTAGTTGATGAGAGATAGAGGAGAGGGAGATGGAGAAGGAGAGGGTGAGGGAGAAGGAGAGGGAGAGGGAGGGAGGGAGGGAGGGAGAGAGAGAGAGAGAGAGAGAGAGAGAGAGAGGTATGCATGAAATACTGCTTCACTGCAGAAAAGCTTTCCCCTGCACATGGGGACCAAGGCCTTGAATCAGGTTCTTCAAATGTTCATGTGAGCACTTAACAGGGTCTGCCATCACCATGCCAATTATGTCACGATTTTTGAGAAAGTGGGGTGGGGGAGGGCAGGGCGAAGGATAGCATCACACTGCAACTGTGGATGTGGATGGTGGTTTTTGTTTGTAGCTATTTGTAAGAGAGTGAACCAGGACCTTAGACTCCATGGTCTAGCATTTTAGCCTCTTCATCACCTTCCAGGCTGCAGAATGGGGAGACTTTTAACATTATGGTCTCCTACTCATTGCACACTTGTATTCACATTTTGAGCCTAGTCTGCACACCCTAGAGACTGCAGATAAATGTAGAGAAGTGCTAAGTTTCAGATGGGAGTGATATTGATCTTTAACTTGCCAATACTTGGCTATTCCCAATGAATATGATGGGCCAAATCAAATAATTAAAATAAGATTCCAGAATGGTAGAAAATTCTAGGCCAGAATTGTTATTATGTGTCAACACTCAGTGGTCAGATATCATCAATTCCTGTTGGTACGGAGCTGTGTTGCCCCAAAATTTGCATTGTGAAGCTGTAATTCTCAGTGAAATTGTACTTGGATATTGGTGCTTTGCAAAACTATCACAGTGTATGTATGTGTGTGTGTGTGTCCACTTCCACTGAGTTGTTGCTGTGGCTTAGTGCCTACACAATGAATCTACATTTCCCATCAACATTTTTTTTTTCATTGAAAGGACAGAGAAATTGAGAGTGAAGTTGGAGAAGCTGCAATGTACCCCGGTTTAAGCCCCTAGACCCCACCTGTGCGAAGGACTGCTCAGGCGGGGAGCAGCAGGAGTTGTTAGGGTCTGCTGAAGAGAGCCCCGGGTGGGTCAGGAGTCAGCGCCAGGGAGAACAGATAGACACCACACTCTATTGGAGGGTGAATCTGAACTCAATGTTTATTAGACAGGCAAACATTTATATACTTTTTAGCATTTACATGATATTTTGGAAGCAGGAATCTGGAACAGAATGTAAAGTATTTCTGATAATTGTTGTTATTTCAAGGGAGTGTTGAGCCCTGCGGGAGTAACCTGTAATGCATTCATGAGTAGGAGCTCTCTGTAAAAATTTAACTTTCTCCCTATTGTGAAAATCTAACTCCCTCCTTAATCATGGGGGGGCAGCGTAAGCTAAGCCTTTGGCTTCTGAGGGGGGCAACATATGTCTGATTGAGAAATCTTCTTAAAAGTGTATGTATGTCTTCTATTCCTGATACTACTTCTGGCTCATTACTTTTTAATATACTTGCTAATTTTAATTTATCTACATTAGGGCCTCTAGATATACTGCAGTCTTTGTATCTGGTGCGCCACAAATGTGTTAATTGGGTATATAATTTATAACGCGTTCTGAGAGGAAGCAAACACCAAAGAGGTCTGCTTCTTGCTAATCTTTCTAAAAAGAGCAAACTATACCAGGATACATGAGTGCCATTAATACTAACTTTTCTGTCACCCTGCATGTAGGCACCGGTATAGTGCAAAGGGCAGTCAGTGGGCTTAGGTAAATATTTGTGGTAAAGACAGGGAGGAAACCACAGTCCATCACCCATGGGGTAAGCTGGTCCCCGTTTGGCCATAACTGTAGGTGCTGGTCTGTGGTAGGACACTCTGTCTGGTTTTCTAACTTGCTGAACTCTGGGTTTTTCTTCAGTTTCTATTTCTTGGAAATGTGAGTCATCAGGGGCTGTATCCCGGGCTGGGCCTCCGGGAATTACTGACTGAGTATCCTGGTCGTTTGTTATTAATCTATAGACCAGGGAAGCTTATCCCCACCTGTTCCCGCCAAACATAAGACTCATTGTGATCATAAGAATAAGGAATTGTAATCTAAATTTGATCGGCATGCCATGTCTCATTCCCAGAATCACTCTTCCTTGAAGATGTGGTTCCAGGGTGTTGACTTTGTCAGACCCTTCTTTTCTGGTTCGATAGGGACGTGGCACACCTGCAGGGGGCAAGCTTTCTGAATGGCTTCCTAAAAAATAATAACAGACTATGTCAGATGGAGTCTTTATTTTTTAAAAAATATTTATTCCCTTTTGTTGCCCTTGTTTTATTGTTGTAGGTATTATTGTTGTTGTTGATGTCATCGTTGTTGGATAGGACAGAGAGAAATGGAGAGAGGAGGGGAAGATAGAGGGGGGAGAGAAAGAGAGAGACCTGCAGACCTGCTTCACCACCTGTGAAGCGACTCCCCTGCAGGAGGAGAGCCGGGGACTTGAACTGGGATCCTTACTCTGGTCCTTGTGCTTGGCGCCACCTGTGCTTAACTCTCTGTGCTACCACCCGACTCCCAAGATGGAGTCTTTAATGCCAGGATTTCAAAGGAATATTCCTTGTCCATCCTTGTTTAAGACACGATTACCAGATGTCAGCATGTTTGCTGGAATAAGGAGCAAACCAAAATAATCCAGTTCTTAGAAATTATTAAATTATCAAATAAGACTAATAATCTAAACTGCGCAATGATTCATAGTTGTTAAAGAACCCAAATTATTTGAGGCCGTTTGGAAAGCGATGAATAACATTTCTAAGGTACAACATGTTTGTGTCTGGAAAAAGATGGCAGTGTAACATTTTTTTTCATTTACTAAAGTTTGAAAAATAAATGCAGAGGTCTCCAGGAAAGAAACAGCAGAATTCATTATCAAGTAAGTTTCAAGAGTAGGGGTGTGGGGGCATAATGAGCCAAATGAGCATAAGGAGTAGTGGAAAGAAAAAGAAAAAGAAAAAAAAAAGTCCATATGTAACCAAGTGGAACACTGATAGAAGAGGTGAGGGGACTGTTGGTCTGCTTCTGTTCCCCTGCATTGGTTGACACTGTGGTCTATTTACATAATCATTGTTTTGAGACCAGCACTGGTTTAATCCCCACTCTTTCCTGAGCTTTTTCCTTCTCCCTACCCCCTATTCTAAGTACATCCTTTTCTGACCTGACACTTCCGCCTCAGGAGATATATAGGACAGGATTGTGATTAGAGATTAGTTAGCTTGCATTGCATTCCTCATCAATAAAGATTGAACTGTGTCCCACTCAGCCATGAGTCCCTGGTCATCTCTCTCCCTCCCACGAAGCTAGACAGGCAGGGATAGCTTTGTTTCTTTCCACCTTATTGAAAAGACCAAAATTAGAAATGGAAGTTCATGTCATAGCTATTTTAAAAATATTTTTTATATTTATTTATTTTCCCTTTTGTTGTCCTTGGTTTTTTATTGTTGTTGTTGTAGTTATTATTATTGTCACTGATTTTGTCATTGTTAGATAGGACAGAGAAATGGAGAGTGGAGGGGAGGACAGAGAGGGGGAGAGAAAGATAGACACCTGTAGAACTCCTTCACTGCTTGTGAAGCGACTCCCCTGCAGGTGGGGAGCTGGGGGCTAGAACTGGGATCCTTGGTGCTTCGCATCACGTGTGTTTAGCCCGCTGCACTACCACAGGACTCCCCTATTTCAGAATTGTTAGTTACCGTTGAATAAATGATAGTGCCTTACCCTGAACTGAATTAACTTGCTAAACTATTGAGTTATTGTTTAGAAGGTACTAATTTGAGCTGCCCTTGAAGACAAGAAAATGACCACGTATTTGCTGATTAGCTCAAGGTTCTGCCGTACTTTTTACAGTCTCACTGAACCTTTGCGAGTACTCTGATGTGTCATTGTATTTTCCTTACTTACACATTTAAGATGCTTTGCTCATTTATGTTCTCAGCCTAACTGCAAACTTGTCAATTTGAAAGAGTCTTAATTCAACTTCTCATTAGTATTTTGTGTCTAGAATCATTTATGTAAATTCAACAATGTAATTATAATTTAAACTATGAAATATAGATGTAAAAAGAACTTCAGAAGTCCCTTTTAGTCCTTGGGAACTTTGGCTTTAAGTCACTGTTTTAAAAATGCACACATTTCAGTTTATAGCCACATCTATCTTGGGTGCCATTTAGGCCTTTCATTCCTCTATTATTGCCAAGCCTGGAATCAACTTTATTAAGGTGATTTGCTTAGGCATTTCGAGTCATTTTGGCAATGATTATGCCCTCACATACTCAACTGGAGAACAAAACTTGCCTTTTCTTTCAAACTAATCATTATAATTATCTCTAATACGTTCCTCTTAGTAGGCTTGTACATCTCAGGATGTATTTTGTGAGATTTGATTTTTTTCCCTTACATTTCATTGTTAAAAAAGATTTAATTTATTTTTATCATGAAGACCAGAGCACTGCTCAGGTCTGGATTATGGTGGGGCTGGGATTAAATATGGGATGTTTGTGGCCTCAAGGCAGGAAAGTTTGATTCAGTAATCCTGGCAGTATCTCCCTGATCAGTAAACTTGAGTGTATTAATTCACTGTTAAATAAGTAAATAAACTGACAAGCAAGGGTTGTTCTCAAAGATGGTTGGTTTGAATCCAGTGTATTTTTTCATCACGATGTTTTATTTGTTTTTTCTCTTTTGAACAAAAACGTTCCCTACAGTAGCCATAAAAGTTCAATGATTTCCTACAAAGAATTTGATCTGACTGACTGTTATAACCGGCCTGGCCTTTAAGACGATTTCAGTGTTGATCATTGTAAAATTCAATAGTTTAAGTCATAGAATAGCTTTCTTACTCAGTTTACAAACAGGACTCAGATGTAATTCTGAGGGTGATCTAGTGTTACATGCTCGTTTGTGCATGTATTCGTGTACTGATGGCACACAGAACTTGGGTGGTGGGTACAATTTTGAGCAGTACTCCTGAAATTTTATAAACTTGTAGATCACTATTAAAACACAAATGAGGTTTTTTTTAAAAAATAAAAAAGTAATTTGTTGTAGTTCAGAGTATTCGGAGTGCTATAAGAAGAAGATAGTGGTGTAATGCACGTGCATTATGTTACTATCTATAGTATTAGGGTGGACTAAGTACTGTGATCCTTTAGACTGATTCCTTTACTTGAGTGGAAATTCTTCATTTTAATGTGCAAGGAAATGTCTTCCAATTGTGTCACCTTGGGAGATTTAGAAGAAGGTAAATTTGATATTTAAGTCTCTTTGTTTACTTAGAATTCTTCTATTTATACCTAATAACGACTTGCATTGACAATTCTTTACCATATGAGCTGCATTACTGGGAACTGAGTATTAATAGACCTTCTAGAAGTCCTAACTCACTCTGAATCTTTGGTATTATACTGGGCTAGTTTCATGACTTTTCACTGGCAACATCGGGGAATGTGTCACTAAAGGACAGAGGTAAAAAAATCAGAGACGTTAATGACAACCCTTCAGCTTCAACACTCGGGTGAGACCTTTCCTTTCATAGTATTCTCTAATTCCATTCCAGGTGGTCCACTCCCCAATAAAGTCCCCAAACCCAGATACAGTCCAGGTCCCCTGAGATAGAGCATAGGTACACACGCTCCCATAAACTAGGGCAAATATATTCCTGAAAGCAGTAGTACACTAGAGTTTGCAGTGAGTACCCCCCAACACTTCATCTCCACTATTCCAACCTTTGGGTCCATGATTCTTCAACAGTTTGTTTGGCTTTGTATGTTAACTCTCTTTTCAGCCACCAGGTTCCAAATGCCATCAGGATGCCGACCAGGCTTCCCTGGACTGAAGACCCCACCAATGCGTCCTGGAGCTCTGCTTCCCCAGAGCCCCACCCTACTAGGGAAAGAGAGAGGCAGACTGGGAGTATGGATCGACCAGTCAACGCCCATGTTCAGTGGGGAAGCAATTACAGAAGCCAGACCTCCCACCTTCTGCAACCCACAAGGACCCTGGGTCCATACTCCCAGAGGGATAAAGAATAGGAAAACTATCAGGGGAGGGGATGGGATATGGAGATTGGGTGGTGGGAATTGTGTGGAGTTGTACCCCTCCATCCTATGATTTTTTAATGTCTCCTTTCTTAAATAAATTTAAAATAATAATAATAATAATAAAAGTAAAAAAAAGAAAGAAATGAGAGACGCTGTTTATCTCTGACAAGAGTAAAGGGACATAGTATATAGGTTTTCCCCAGAGTTAGAGAAGGAGAAATCTTCATGAACCAGAGAGCCACATGAGCTGCTTTCTTACCTATAGATTGATCACTGTCAGTACCGAAAAGCTTGACAGTTACATAGGCTCTCAGCATTTGCCATTCACTGGAGAGAACAGTGAATATCTACTTATAAAATTATGCTTCTAGAAAGAGGTTGGAATTGCCTTTACACCAAAAAAGAACCATTCATTTTTTAAATTAGCTGGTGATTGTATACACTATTTTTTTTATATCTTCTTCACTGTCATACTAGGTCTTCCTTCAAATTATTTATTTATTATTGGATAGAGACAGAGAGAAATTTAGAGGGAAGGGGGAGATAGGGAGAGATACAGAGAGATACCTGCAGTTCTACTTCACTATTCGTGAACCACAGGTGGGGATCAAGGGATCGAACCTTGCACACTGTACTGTGTGTGCTTAATCAGGTATGCCACTGCCTGGCCCAGGTAATTATTATCTTTCTAAGTATAGAGATGAGGAGAATGATGTTCAGCCATGAAACTGAAATTTTCTCCTTTGTTTCTAAACACACACTCCTTCCAACCTTTTCCCTTATAGTTATAAAACTGTGACTTCATCATTACCTAGCTAACTCAATTGATAGCACACAAGACTTTTAAACTTTTGACTTCATTTCAAATTCCAGGTCTGTCTCTGACCTTTTGGACTTGACATTTAAATGCCCAGCATTTGAGTCTCCTACCCTAAGGCATTTTGGATTGATTCTTCCCTGGCACTTGCAACTACAGAAACCTTGGGGGTGGGCGCAGATGTTGGCACGAGTGCACACATTACTACTACGTGCAAGGACCTGAGTTCAAACTGTTGTTTTTTTGTGTGTTGAAAGTTCATGTTTTTCACTTTTCTAGATTCTATGTGAGTGAAAGCATTCATTAGTTATGTCTTATTTTGCTAATAAGCACAATAACTTCCAGTTTCATTGGCTATGATTGAAAAATATTTTTTCTAGTCTCTGATATTTCCCTTTTATATTGTTAATACATTTGGGCTTCTTTACATCTAATATACTTTCGGTCATTTGATGACTTTAGATTAGATGAATCTTCACCAGTTTCAGAAACTATTCTACATTATGTAGCTGTTTACCTTTCTGTCAGTTCCCTTGCCAAAAAGCAAAACTTGTACATCCTCTTTCTTCATTTCTCTTGGGCTTTGCTCTGACTCTGCTGGTTTGTTCAGAATCTTTCACAGCACTAACTTTTTAGAAGGAAGCATTGTTGAGTATAGATAGCTAAAATGTGCATTTGTGTAATGTCGAGATCTGTATTTGTTACTCATTCAATTATATGTTGCTTTAATAAAAAGTCGTTAAATTATTTTAGCTTATTTGGTGGTGTGTAGCTTGATCCCGCCCCCCCCCCCAGAAATTCACTCATACTGACCAGTGAAATGTGATATATTTCAACATGAATATCTCCAGCGTTGACTGATCACATAATATTATTTTATTCCTCACCAGTGAATTGATCATTTGCTGGTTACTAAATGGAAGTTTCCTCAATAGCCATTGTGGGGTTCACCATGAAATATGATCCACTGTTTTTTTCTCCTGAAGAATATTTGATCTTGATGAATAATTTTTAGAATTAAGGAAAATTACTTTGGCTCATAGTCTATACTGTCATATTCTAGGAAATTAAAAGCTATGTTCATTTAATAGGCGGTGTTTATTTTTAATGTGAAATAGAGCTATCATTTTGACTTCTGTGGTGGAAAAGATTTTTTGGGCTCCCCTCTACCTTTTCATACATAAAGAACATCTGTTGGAACCCCATCATAAATTAGGTCATAAGGAAAAATGGGCCTGCCTGAAATGCTTTTTCTCAGTCTTTTATGAGACAAAATGTTGGAAGAGCTGACCTCTGGGTTGGTTCACTGTTTAAAAATGCTGCAATTCTTAGAACCATAGCATAAAATAACTATTTGTGTACTGAGGTGGAATTCCCTTATGATGTTCCATTTTCAAACTGAACTTGCTAATTGGAAAGCTGGTAGCAATCATTTTTCAAATCTACTCCTGTTCAAATCCTTTTATGTATGTTATCCTGGTGCTAGTTACCCAACCCTCCCACTGGGCACATTCTTTATTTTAAAATCAACTGTTCAGTGATGTCATTATAAACCCAGATTTATAACTGCAAATGCACAGCATTTTTTTAAAGGAAGAGACAGGAAAGCAAAGGAGAGTTTAATATAACCACAGCTGGCCTAGGCTCTATTTATAGTGGTTAATGCTTTGGGGTCTGGGAGAAGTTCATAGCCCAGTATTTCTGTTAAACCACATCCTGACTATATTCAGTGCAAGAAGAAAAAGAAAAAGAAAAAGAGAGGAACAGATGAATGAAGGGTAGACAACGGGTAGAAAGAACAGCCATGATTTAGAAATAAACATAAAAGGGGAGCTAATAAGAGGGGGATTTCTGGCCCCTGCCTAGAAGCCTGCCCTTCTATCCTGCTCTCAGGTATTGTCATAAACAACATCATTATCTTTTCACTCTGTCCTAGAGAATAAAGGGCTCTTCCTCTTTTTAATCTAACACTGTCCAAGTCAAATGAGATCCATCTGTTTTTCACCTGACTTCAAATAATAATAATAATAATAATAATAATAATAATAATAATAAAGATTGGCCAACATGTGTATACAGCTCATGCTTTGCCATGAGTGCAGTCTGAGTTTCAGCCCTGGTACCATATATCATGAGGAAGTGTTAAAAAGAGACCCAGAATAGTGAAATTGTACTTGGGCAACCCCCAGATAGATATAGATATAGATATAGATATAGATATAGATATAGATATAGATATAGATATAGATATAGATATAGATATAGATATAGATATAGACATATAGATATAGACATATAGATATAGACATATAGATATAGACATATAGATATAGACATATAGATATAGACATATAGATATAGACATATAGATATAGACATATAGATATAGATATATAAATAGTAATAATACTGCCATATTGCCATCTTGGCACATTGTGCTGTAACTATTGTAAAATCTCAGTGCCTTTCACACCTAGGAGTGCTAGCTCTTTTGGTTGAGAAAATAATACCTGATTGATTGGGGTTTCTTAGGTCTTGCATTTCCCTCAAGAGAGTGGTGCTGTACATTTTTTTTTACTTTAGCTTGTTTCAGTTTATTACTTTTATTTTCACTTTTATTTATAAAAAGGAAACACTGACAAAACCATAGGATAAGAGGTGTACAACTTCACACAATTCCCACCTCAGGAACTCCTTATCCCGTCCCCTCCCTTGATAGCTTTCCTATTCTTTAACCCTCTGGGAGTATGGACCCAAGGTCATTGTGGGATGCAGAAGGTGAAATGTCTGGCCTCTGTAATTGCTTCCCTGCTGAGCATGGGCGTTGACACTTTGATCTATACTCCCAGCCTGCCTCTCTCTCTTTACCTAGTGGGGCGGGGCTCTGGGGAATCAGAGCTTCAGGACACATTGGTGGGGTCATCTGTCCAGGGAAGTCTGGTTGGCATCATGCTAGGATCTGGAACCCACACATTGGTGGGGTCATCTGTCCAGGGAAGTCTGGTTGGCATCATGCTAGGATCTGGAACCCACACATTGGTGGGGTCATCTGTCCAGGGAAGTCTGGTTGGCATCATGCTAGGATGTGGAACCTGCTGGCTGGAAAGAGAGTTAACATATAAAGCCAAACAAATTGTTGACCATTCATGAACCTAAAGGATGGAATAGTGCTAATGAAGCGTTGGGGAGGTCTCCGTTTTTGTATATAGGTAGTAAGCATATTTTAGTTATATTCCAAAGGGCCTGTGGCTATACTAGTTTTCTTTTCCCCTGAACCTGAAATCTGATATGCAGGTGGATCCAAGTTATTGTCTGGGGAGATGATGTCATGGCTGGAAAAAGAACCAGAAAGCTGGACCAGGGAAGAAAGTCATTGATCCAAATATGGGAAAGGTGTATAAATATTGTTGACTGTAAACCCCATCGACTTGATCTGATCTGGGGCCCATATTCAGCTTAGGAGCCTTTATAAATAACATCTGCTTCCCTGTAGATCTGAGCTCACATTCTGTGGTCATGAGTAGAAATGTTCCAGGCTGCCCCAATTTCAGGACACATCTTCTTCAGGTAGAACATAGGGTATGTTGTCCAACCTCCCTTAACTGTTATTGATACAAGTTGAGGGCTAGGTCCTATGGGGGTCCATTGTGTTGTTCCTGACAGAGATGACCAGTAAAAATGGAGAGAGGGATTTATTTGAGGTCTAGGCCTATCATGTCTGTTTGGGAATCTCAGGACACCCCGACTAGGGCCCCAGCTGAATGGTGGCCAGATAGTTGCAAAAGAGTCATCGTTAAAGTATGCCAGTCTCTTGATCTTATTCAACTTTTGCAGTCCTTGTTTTGATAAGGTTAGCTTTGGAGTGAGTGAGAGAAGGGTAATAGGAAATAGGTGAGGAGGGTATCTAAGTCTAAGGAGATAGTATTTCATTATGAACTTTACACTGATTCACTGCAGGGTATTGAACACTTTTGCTTTCAGGTATATATTTTGCCCTAATTTATGAATACATGTGAATATATGCTGTATCTCATGGGACCTGGTCTATATCTAGGTTTTGGGACTTTGTTAGGAAGTAAACCACCTGAAATGGAATTATAGAATCCTATGAAATGAAAGGTCTCACCGGAGTAATGAGGCTGAAGGGTTGACACTCCACATTTGACGTCTCTGGACACAGTCTGAAGTGAAGCATTCTTAGGTGGCTGGTACTCATTGAGTTGATTAGGATGTGATCGGGAGATGTAATATCATTTGGTATGAATTGAGAATAGCATGCACGAAAATGAGCCCCACCATACAGTTTCCAGGACTGGGGGAAATACAGGCTCTATGGAGGAAGCTGAAGATTCCTGCTGTTTTAGGGTTTAAGAAGACATTAGATAGTTACTGCTATAATCACATTTTTTGGCAACTGGATTAATTTTGAAATATCCCTTTGTTAGGAATTGTTGTATCATACACAGAATCACCATAATTAGTGTCATTTGACATTATTTGTATATAGTTGTGGCACTGGTTGCTTCTGTTCTCCCTCGATTAAGCTTTTTAGAGAGTCAACCTCTTAAAGACTCAGCCTATGGTCTGTGCATTAAAAAGTTTGAGACATTCCATCACTTTTCCCCCTCTCATATTAATTAAATACTGATTTAAATGACTACAAATTTATAGGAGTGTACAGAAACACCGTTCCCACCCTGAAAAGACTGTGTCCCATTCCATCCTCCCCCCTCAATCCCCCCAACCACACCCCCTGAAGCCAAACATCCACCCTCACTTTCAAACCTGGGTTTTTACTTTGGTGCCTTACTCCAAATTCAGTCAAGTCCTGCTTTGAGTTTCCCTTTCTGCTCTTCTTTCTCAACTATGTTTATGAGTGGGATCATCCCATACTTATCTTTCTGACTTGGCTCACTTAACATAATTCCTTCTAGCTCCATCCAGGTGGGTCAATGATGAAGGCGGGTTAATTGCTCTTAATAGCTGTATATATATATATATATATCACAGCTTTGTCAGCCACTCATCTGTTCTTGGGCAACTGGGTTGCTTCCAGGTTTTAGCTATTACGAATTGTGCTGCTATTAACATAGGTGTACACATAAGTTTTTGGTTGGGTGTTATGGAGTTTTGGGGGTATATCCCTAGGAGATGAACTACTGGGTTATATGTAAGGTCCATGTCTAGCCTTGTGAGAGTTCTCCAGAGTGCTCTCCACAGAGGCTCGACCAATTTACATTCCTACCAGCAGAGCAGTTGGGTTCCTTTGTCCCAACAGCATCTCCAGCATTTGTTGCTGCTGTCTTTATTATTTATTTATTTAAAAAAGAGACAGTAACAAAACCATAGGATAAAAGGGGTACGACTCCACACAATTCCCACCACCAGATCTCCTATCCCATCCCAGAGTTCTCCAGACTACTCTCCACAGAGCTTGGACCAATTTACATTCCCACCAGCAGTACAAAAGGGTTCTTCTGTCCCCACAGCCTCTCCAGCATTTGTTCCTGCTGTCCTTTTTTGATGTATGTCATTCTCATAGGGGTGAGGTGGTATCTCAATGTTGTCTGTGTATTTCTCTGACAATCAGTGACCTGGAGCAATTTTTCATGTGTTTGTTAGCCTTTATATATCTTCTGCAGTGAATATTCTGTTCATACCATTTGCCCATCTTTGGATGGGGTCATTTGGTTTTTTGTTGCTAAGTTTGCTGAGCTCTTTGTATATTTTGGTGATTAGTCTCTTGTCTGATGAATGGCATGTGAAGATCTCCTATTATGTGAGTGGTCTTTTTGTGTGATAGTTTATTTGGCTTTGCAGAAACATTTGAATTTGATGTAATTTGATTTTTGTTTCAGGTGAGCTAAAGTGGTTCAATTTCATTCTTCTGGTTGTTTCAACTCAGTTTTCCCAGCACCGTTTATTGAAGATAGCTTCCTTTCTCCATTTAATACTTTGGGCTCCATTACCAAAGATCAGATGTCCATAGGTGTGTGGGTTTAGTTCTAGGCTTTCAGTTCTGTTCTACTGTTATGTGATATACAAACTTTTTGATATACTTCTGTATCCAATTGGTCAGGATCTTGTTTATTATTTTGGCATCTGTGTTCATCAGAGATATTGGTCTGTAGTTTTCCTTTTTGTTGTGTCCCTATCTTCTTTTGTTATCAGGGTGATGTTGGCTTTATAGATGGTGGAATGGAGTGTTCCTGTTTCTTCGATCTTGTGGAAGAGCTTTAGAAATACAGGTATTAACTGCTTCCTGAAAGTTTTGTAGAATTCGTTTGTAACACCATGTGGTCCAGGACTTTTGTTGTTGGGAAGATTCTGAATAACCGTTTTGATTTCTTTGTCTGTGATTTGTGAATTTAAGTTTTGTAGTTCTTCTTGGTTCAATTTTGTAAAGGTATATGTTTTCAGGAATTCTTTCAGATTCTCTAGCTTGGTGGCATATAGTTCTTCTTAGAAGTTTTGCATGATTTTCTGGATTTGTGTGGTGTGAGTAGTGATAGCTTCTCTATCATTTACAATTCTATTTCTTTGAGTCTTCTCCCCCCCTTTTTTGTTTAGTGAGTCTGGCTAGGGTTTTGTTAATATTGTTTAATTTTTCAAAGAACCAACATTTGGCTTCATTGATCGTCTGTATGGTTCTTTTATTTTCGATGTTATTTCTGCTCTAATTTTAGTGATTTCTGTCCTTTTGGTTACTTTAGGGTTACTTTGTTCCTCTAAGTCCTTAAGGCATGCAGTAAGGTAATTTCTTTGAGCTTTTTCTTGTTCTCTAATGTGTGTTTGTATAGCTATGAGTTTCTCTCCCCTTACTGCTTTAGCTGTGTCCCAAATATTTCGATAGCTTGTGTTTTCATTTTCATTTGTTTCCAGTAACATTTGAATTTCTTGCTTGAATGCCTCTCTGACCCAGCAGTTCTTAATTAGCATGTTGTTGAGTTTCCAAATTTTGTGAATTTTAGTAATTTTCTGTTTGTTCTTAAATGTTAGCTTTACTCCACTGTGGTCTGAGAAGATACTTGGGATGATTTCAGTGTTCTGGAAATTGTTGATGCTGTCTTTGTGGCCTAACATGTGGTCTATCCTTGAGTATGTGTTGTGTGGATTTGAAAAGAATGTGTATTCCAGTTTTCTGTGAAGAAGAGCTCTGAGAATGTCCAGGAGGTCTAGTCTGTCCATCTCTTCATTTAATTCTCTTGTTTCTTTGTTGATTCTCTGCTTTGTTGATCTGTCTAAGTGTTAGAGTAGGATGTTAAAGCTTCCCACTATTATTGTATTACTACTGATGTATGATAGTTTTCCATCTTTTCACTTTAAGTCTGTGTTTGTCTTGTTGGGTCAGGTGGGATTCTTGCAAGCAGTATGTGGTTGTGTTTTCTTATCCATCTTCCCACTCTGTGCCTTTTAATGGGTGAGTTTAAGCCACTGACATTTATTACTATTGTGGATTGAATGTATTGTAGTGCCATTATTCAACAATCTTTTATTTTTCTGATATATGGCAAGTATTATAGTGATGTTCTTATTCATAAGAGATCTTCAGACCCTCTTTCAGGGAAGGCTTGGTGATGGTTGCTTCCTTTAACTGTTGCCTGTCTGAGAAGGTCTTGATCCCTCCATCTAATTTGAATGAAAGTCTAGCAGGATATATTATCCTTCATTGAAACCTTTTTTCATTGAAGGTTCAATAGATGTCTTGCCATTCTCTTCTGGCTTTTAGAGTTTGAGTTCAGAAGTCTGCTGGTAATCTTATGGGTTTTCCCCTGTATGTGACATTTTGTTTGTCTCTTGCAGCCTTTAGGATCCTTTCTTTATTCTTACTTCTTTTCATTGTAACTATGATGTGTCTTGGTGTCTTCAGGTCTGGGTTGATTCTGCTTGGGACTCTCTGGGATACTTGAATCTTAATGTCCTTTCTGTTGTTTAGGTCTAGGAAGTTTTCTTCTATTATTTCTTCTATGATGTTTACTTCCCCTTCCTCTCTTTCTTCCTCTGGTAGGCCAGTTATAAGAATGTTACTTCTTCTGAGATCATCCCATATGTCTTATTTGTTGTTTTCAGTGTCTTTCAATCTCTCTTTTTTTTTTATATAGCTCTGTTACCTCTTTCTTAGTTTTCTCTAGTTCATGCTCTGTCTGGCTAATTCTGTCTTTTTCTTCTGTTAATCTGCTTTCCCTTCCCTCAGCTTCTTTCTTTAGTTCAGTTATAGTATTAGCTTGTTCTGTTATTTGGCCTTTTACCTCAGCTATTTCAGCTTTCAGTTCTCTAATTACCTTGAATTAACTAGTAGTTTCTTTAAGGATCTCATCTGTTGTTTCCATAATTCGGATCACCCTTTCCTCTATAGTTGTCTTTATTTCTGTGATTATTAGGTTTACTATTGCTTGCATAGTTTTCTTATCTATAGTTACTTCTGACTGACTTAATGTTTTTTTCTGGGCTCCTGTCCTGATTCATTGTGTTAGCAGTTTTATTTGCTCTTCATTTAACCAGTTTTTTAATTGATGTTGTTTGTATTCTTGTGTTTTGTCTTTCTTTAGTTGTTGTGTGTGTTGTACTTTCTGGCTACCTTGCCATCCATCAGTCAGTCTTTCTGACTCAGGTATCGTATTTTGATTTTTGTTTTTAATCCACGCACACGTTTTAATTTATTAATAAAGCAGAAGACTGCCATAAGATACCATTATCTCTTGTGTTACATCATTAATTTCCTGAGGTATTTGTCATTTAGATAATATAGAAGAAGAAGATGATTGATAAAACACAGGAATAGAATTGTCCTTTGGAAATTCTTATTGATCCAGGACCTCCCAAACTCAAAAGGTAATGGTTGTATTCCTTATCAAACATGTACTTGACAGTGCTTTGTATACCTAGGACTATGTTAATTCCATATTCTTCAGACATTCTTATGTTAATGTATTTTTAAAGTATTCATTTAATTTGATAGAACAGAGAGAAATTGAGAGAAGTTTACACAACAGACTTTCATTCCAAAGGCTTGGCAGTCCCAGATTCAATCCTCTGAATCATTAGTAGCCAAAGCTAAGCAGTTGTCTGGTCAAAAATAAGAACAATTAAAAAAAGTAATAAGCAAATGAACCAGCCGATTTATGCCACTTATCAGCAACTTTTATAAGTTATTCCACTTTTATAAACTCTTACGTCCTCAAGTTTAAGAGGAAAATAGCATCTAGTTACCATGATGCCAACCTGACTTCCCTCTGCAGAAGACCTCACAAATATGTCCTGGAACTTTACCTCCCCAGTGCCCTACCCAATTAGACAAAGAGAGACAGGCTGGTAGTTTGGATCTACCTGCCAACACCCACATCTGAGGCATGAAAGTCTGCTGTGCTTGTAAACTGCTGTGTGGATTCCCACTCCAGTATGTGTTACTTTCCATTTTTGCATTCTTATCTGGCTCCTAAGGTAATTTTCTATTTTACTTCATTGAAATTCATAGCATTTTGTATAAGTACCGTATGCTAACCAATTGCACCACTGGAGCTCCGAAATTCGTAGCATTTGAACTGATTCAAAATTTCTACTAGCTAGAGTGATCCAGGCTAGGTTATAGGAATCAACCCACAGATGTTAGTTTTTTTCTCTTATAGTTCCCATGCAGAGAGACTGGTGTTGCACTGTCTAATTCTCTAAAAAGTTATAAATGTCTAGAACTTCCAAAGTGTGCATATTTTAGCTCCCGTGGTACATTGTAGAAGCTACATAAGTAACCAGGAGTTGTTTTTATGCTAAAGAAATTATTGGGGACCATGATATTATTTGATCTTTTTTATACTGTGCCTGGGAAATTGAAATAGAGTAAGTGACAAGTCATTGTTTCCAATTTTGGAGATGGAATGAAGCAATCACAACCTCTAGGTAAAAAAGAAGCAAAGAACCTTTCTTTCTCACTTCTCAGATTTGCCTAGGGATAGCCCTTCACAGGAACCATTGGTTTTCAGTGTCTCTTGTGGGATATTGAAGAGATGAAAGAAACAAGAGTCAGTGACTTTGACATGACTCAGAAAACATATGGCTCTAACTAATGAAACCCTTTATCTTGGAGGAAAATCTAAAGGGCATGGGAGAAATCCACATATAACACACACATACACACAAAAAGGAAAACTCTGTAATTTCCTCTCTGAGAACTTAATTTTCTGATTTTTTTTTCAGATGTTGTGCCAAGAAATAAAAGCTGAGGGTTTGGTAGAAATTGCATCAATTCATTAGTAACCTCTTGATTTGACATTAGCCTTCTGTTTCTTTTGCTGCAAGGGGCCAAGAATGTTGGGGGGAAATCAAATTATTTTTAATTAAATAAATAAAAACTGCCCTGTTCAAATTGTACTGCTTCTCTGGAAATGATATTTCCTGCTAGATAAAATATATATTTATTAATTTATTCCCTTTTGTTGCCCTTGTTGTTTTATTATTGTACTTATTGTTGTTATTGATGTCATTTTTGTATAGGACAGAAAGAAATGGAGAGAGGAGGGGAAGACAGAGGGGGAGAGAAAGAGAGACACCTACAGACTTGCCTCACCACATGTGAAGCAACTGCCCTGCAGGTGGGGAGCCGGGGGTCGAACCGGGATCCTTATGCAGGTCCTTTCGCTTTGCTCCTCTTGTGCTTAACCCGCTGTGCTTCCACCCGACTCCTGCTAAAATATTATGGATAAGGGAATGGGGTGGCGGCACACCTGGTTGAGTGGCACATGTTGCAATGTTCAAGGACCTGGGTTCGAGCCTCCAGTCCCCATCTGCAGGGGTAAAGCTTTGTTTATGGTGAGGCACTGTTGCAGATGTTTCTCTGTCTTTCTGTCTCTCTCTCTCACCCCCTAACCTTTCAAGTTCTGACTGTCTCTATTGAATAAAGATTTAAAAAAAAATAATATTATGGAGAAGATGAATATGTCATTATGTGGTGAAAAATGGGGGTGTAGCAGGGGAGCAAGAGAACAGGACAAAAGAAGTTCAATTGCTAGAATTCTAGACAGTCATCTACTATGAGTGCGGGGAGAGAGAGAGAGAGAGAGAGAGAGAGAGAGCGAGCCATGTATAAGGGAGACTAGTATTTATTGAGCCAAAACCACAGTAGAAAATAGAAGAAAATACATACGTTAGAGGCCTGTGTGGGAGAGAGAGAGAGAGAGAGAGAGAGAGAGAGAGAGAGAGAGAATATGTGTGAACTGCGTATGGTGGATTTGTATAGACACTAAGCCCCAGCAAAAAATCTGGATATATATTTTTTTTAAATGTCATTAAAATTATGAATAGGTTTGATATAATGATGCTAATTGGAACTTCAGGAAAACTGCCATTCAATATAGATTTAGAAGATACAACCAACCCACCTTAGAAATGGACTGAAGGGACCAGGTGGTGGCGCACCTGGCTGAGCACACATGCCACAGTGCACAATGACTCAGGTTCGATCCCCCAGTCCCCATCTGCAGGGAGAAAGCTTTGCAAGTGTTGAAGCAGGGTTGCAAATGTCTCTCTGTTACTCTCCCTCTCCATCTCCTCCTCTTGATTTCTGGCTGTCCCTATCAAATGAATAAAAATAATAAATTTTTTTTTTTAAAAAAAGAAATAGATTGAATATTGGGATGCGGGAGAGGGAAATGTCGTGGATGAATAAAGTTTTGTATTTAGGTATTTGCTTGAGTAATGAAGACGATCATGGCCTGGATTGAATGAGTATCTGTGGCAAACCCTCAGGCCCTACTTGAAGGGGCAAACCTTCAGGAGCAGTGAAGTTGTGCTTCACCTGTTTCTCTTTTTCCCTCTATCTCCTCTTCTCTCAATTTCTGCCTGTGCTATCAAATAAAAAAATCATATATTAAAAAAAATAATTTAGGAAAGTCATTTAAAAGGTGTGTGTGTGTGTATGTATGTGTGTGTGTGTGTGTGTGTGTGTGTGAGAGAGAGAGTCTGAGTGTGCGCAGGTAAAATAGTTCATGCTTTGCTGTGTGCAAGCCCAGCCCCCAAATGTAGTGAGGGACGCTTCAGTTCTGTGAACTCTTTCACTATGTCTTTCTCTCTTTCTCTGTCCCTTTGTCCCTATCTATAATAATAATAATAATAATAATAATAATAATAATATTTTTAGCGTATATATTTTTCTGCAGATTTTTTGTGGCTGTTAGCTCCTAGGAAACTGGTTGAAAGAATGGTTGAAGACAGCAGGTCTGAAATAGGCATCTGGGTCAGATACGCATGTGCACTTTCGCTGGTTTTCAGCACTAATTATGCTGGGAAGGATTCTCAATTGCTCAGTACTTCCCTGCTCCCACTTGGGCTGAATATGTAATCATTTCTGAGGCGAACACTTAAAAATCTGAAAGTCATCACTCTGCTAGGAGGTGTTTGTGTAGATCTTTTCAGCACAGATACAGAAGCTTCAGGGGCAATTATGTGATCTGAATTCCTGCTTTTTCTTTGCCTTCCTCAGGCTGTGATTCTGCTTTCTCAAAACCAAAGAGGATGATGAGGACTGAAGTTTGGAAATCATTTTGAAGGAACACCTGTTACTGCTTTTGCTTTCCATTCTAGCCAAACCAGAAGACTCCAGTCCTCATTACTTCTACATCATTGGCAATTATATAATGATTCTTCCTTCATAATGAAAATCCACTAGGGTTTGGAATGTAGACTATGAGATAATTCGAGTGGATTAATCAAAGGCCCATATGATTAACGGTTTTTGACATACCTGCAAAATCTACTATAGACATCAGGTGATGACTGCTGGCAGCTAGTCTCGTACTTTTGAATATTGATGAAAGCAAGTTCAAAATGATTCTGTGAAAAGCTGAATCTTAAAGATATCTGTGCATGTAAGTGGAACCCTTTTTATTGAGTAATTTGATTGCACTGTTAACCCCTCATGTTTTGAATAAATTGCTTAAGTGACTCATCTCCTTCTGCATCCCTATTTTCAGACATGGAATGAAGCATCTGCCAAAGTACTTTGGGGGAGGGGTGGAGATTGGCCATTCACAGGGCTGGTTTGAATAGAGGCAGATGGAACAGCTGAAGCAGGTGATGTTGCTTCTATCTCAATATAAGCAGTCCCTTTGCTTGGCAAATGGTTCTCTAAGAAATTGTGAATTCATTTCTTTCTTTCTTTTTTTTCCATCGGGGTTATCCCTAGGGCTCAACCTACATGACAAATCCAGCACTTCTTATGGCTTTTAAAATTAACTTTATAGGACAGAAAGAAATTGAGAGGAAAGATTGGCAGAGGAGAAGAATGAGCGACACCCGTGGTACTACTTTTCTGCTTGTGAATCTTCCTCTCTAGGTTGAGGACATAGGGCTTGAGAATTCATTCTTTCTCCCTTCCTCTCTTCCTTCCTTCCTTCCTCCCTCCCTCCCTCCCTTCCTTCCTTCCTTCCTTCCTTCCTTCCTTCCTTCCTTCCTTCCTTCCTTCCTTCCTCCCTCCCTCCCTCCCTCCCTCCCTCCCTCTCTCTCTCTCTCTCTCTCTCTTTCTTTCTTTCTTTCTTTCTTTCTTTCTTTCTTTCGTGCTAAGTATCCCCTTCTAACATACCTTTGAGAAATCAATACTCCCTTGGGGAGAGTTTTGATGAGCTCATTGAATCTGGAAGTTGTAAGAAAAAGTCTTGATTATTTTTTTCTAAATATGCCTGCAGAATTAGCATTTGGTATCTGAATTATCTGATTTTTCTGGCATTGGCTGGGTCTTTTTGGATTTTGGGCTAATTTGAGTGGGAGATCAAGTCAATGCATTTTCATCTTTATAAATGAAAGAATAGAGTCTTGTAACAGAGATCTCTGACCTCTACTTGTTCTCTGGGATTCATCTTCTATTTCTACCCATTTCCTGTGTTATACTTTATTCTGGTCCCTGATGCCTCCATCAGATATCATTGCCACCAAAATGTTTGGCCTCATGTTGCTTCTAGCACTGGCTCATCAGTCTTGATACTAGGGAGTCAGGTAATAACGCAGCAGGTTAAGCACAGGTGGTGCAAAGCGCAAGGACCCGCAGAAGGATCCCGGTTCAAGCCCTCCCCGATGCCCCAGGGGAGTCGCTTCACGTGCGGTGAATCAGGTCTGCAGGTGTCTATCTTTCTTTCCCCCTCTCTGTCTTCCCCTCCTCTCTCATGAGTGATGAGGTAGTGTTGCAGGTATCTTTCTTTCCCTCCGTCTTCCTCTCCTCCTGTCAACTTCTCTCTGTTTTGTCAACTGAAATTAAACTAAGAAATAGGAAAATGTCTTCTGGGAATTGTGAATTTCTTATTGAGGCACTGAGCCCTCAAGTATTTCCCAGGTTGGAAAACAGAAGTAAGCATGGATTGTATTGGTAAAATGATAAACAATCTAAAGAATAGGAAACAACCGGAAGGACAAGGAAGACTCCCCAAAGTTCAACCATAGTTCAAGACACTCTCTGTTAATAGCTAAGGAAACCTTCTTGGGTCTGATATTAAGATTCTGTCAGAACTGCAGCTTTTGCCAACATGCCATTTTCTTCCCACCTGAAAATGTTGGCAAACATCTTTTCATGTGCCCACACAGAGCTAGCTGTGCAGTCATTTTAATTGTTCTCTGTGTGTATTCATTGCTTATATTAGCATTAATTTTTTAAACAAGGGGATGGCTACTTGAACATGGCCTTCTTTTGAAACTTTATTTACTTGTTTAATATTTTATTTGTTTGTTTATTTATTTGCCTCCAGAGTTGTTGCTGTGGCTTGGTGCCAGTAGTATGAATCCACTATTCCTAGAGGCTGTTTTTTCATCATTATTATTATTGTTATAGAATAGAACAGCAAAAAAATTGTGAGGGGAGGGAAAGGTAGAGAGGGAAAGAGAAAGATAGACACCTGCAGACCTGCTTCACCGCTTGTGAAGTGACTCCCCCGCAGATGGGGAGCCAGGGACTGGAACCGGGATCCCTGGACTGGATCCCTGTGCTTCGTACTATGTATGCTTAACCCGGTGTGCCACCGCCTGACCCCAATACTTTTTATTTTTATGAGTAAAGAAATTAAGAGGATAAGAGGAAGGATAGAGAAGGAAAAAAAAACTGGCTAGGTGGCAGAACACCTGGTTAAGTGCACACATCACAGTGCTCAAGGACCCAGGTTCAAGCCCCCTGTCTCCCATCTGAAGGGAATAAACTTCAAGAGTTTGCTTCAAGCTTCAAGGGGAAGCAAGGCTGCAGGTGTCTCTCTGTCTCTTTTTCTCTCTATCACCCCGTCCTTCTCTACCTCCCTCACTCCTCAATCTCTCTGTCTCTTTTAATTTTTTATATTTATTTATTCCCTTTTATTGCCCTTGTTTTATTGTTATTGTTATTGTTCTTGGCATTGTTGCTGTTGGATAGGACAGAGAGAAATGGAGTGAGGAAGGGAAGACGGGGGAGAGAAAGACACCTGTAGACCTGCTTGTGAAGGACTCCCCTGCAGGTGGGGAGCCGGGGGCATGAACTGGGATTCTTACACTGGTCCTTGCACCACGTGTGTTTAAGCCGCTGCGCTACCTCAGACTCTGTCTCTTAGTAATAAATAAATAAAAATTTTTAATAAAAAAAAGAGGGGAGCGGGAAGTAGTGCAGTTGGTTAAGCATACATGGCACAAAGCGCAAGGACCGGCCTAAGGATCTGTGTTCGAACACCCACTCCCCACCTGCAGGGGTGGGGGTCGCTTCACAAGTGGTGAAGCAGATCTGCAGGTATCTATCTTTCTCTCCCCCTCTGCCTTCCCCTCCTCTCTCAATTTCTCTCTGTCTTATCCAGCAACAACAACGACAATGATAAACAACAAGGACAACAAAAGGGGAAAAATAGCCTATAGGATCAGTGGATTCGTAGTGCAGGTACCGAGCCCCAGCGATAACCCTGGAGGCAGAGAGAGAGAGAGAGAGAGAGAGAGAGAGAGAGAGAGAGAGAGAGAGAGAAAGGACATCTGTAACACTGTTTCATTGTTGATAAGGCTTCCCCCCTGCAGATGGGGACCAAGGGCTTGAGACTGCTCCCTTGTTCATGGAAATATGTTGTGTTCTGCAAGGTGCACTACTGCCTGGCCCTTCCAAAGTGACTTCTGAAATAGACAAAGCAGGTCTCTAGTTTTTCATATGTTCTCTTCCTTGCTTCCTTGTCCCCCTTCTGGCCTTCTCTTATTCTTGTACTGCTTAACTTCTTTTTAAACTTTATGTCCTTTTACTTCATTTTGTTTCCAATTTATTGGGGTGAGGTTAATGGTTCACAATAGATTTGTTCCCATGGAGTGACTAGCTACTTCTAGACTAATGTAAACATAAGAGCTTACTCAGCTGGAATTGCTGAGTGCCATATCTTGTCACCTGAAAAAAGCAGCAAAGACAGGAATTCCTTATGCTATGCTTTCCTATCTCATAGCTTGGGGGACATGTTCAGCATTCACTTTTCTTTTTCCTTGCATTGTTCTTTTCGTCGTCTTCTTTTTTAAAACCACTTCCTGTCTCTTCCGGGTTTCCTAGTCTAAACTTGTATTCTCAAAGGTTATGAGTGATTTTCTGATCACTGTATCTAAAGCTTGCTTTTCTTCCTTACCTCTCTGCCATGTCACAAGGATTAACCTCTCCTTAGAACTTTTTCCTTGTAGATTTGTCCTCCTACATTTCAGATTGTGTATCCTCCGTTCCCTTTGATGGCTTTTTCTCTCTGCTTTCTTACCATAGGGAGCCCAGAGACTCAGTCTTTGGCCTTCTGTTCTTTTATCTTTACTCTCTCTTTGTTTTCCCCTTAAGCCCATGCTCCCTTGAAATGTCTGTTTGTCTGTCAAAGGTGACACCATTCTTCAAATCAGTCAGACCTAAAAGTTTGAAGTTATCTTTGAGTCTGCTTCTCTGCCCTCCCCACCCCATCAAACCAGTCTTCACATCCTGTCAAAATTACCTGCAGGCACTTTCATATGGTGTCAGTTGGCCCAACTCCTTTGGAAAGCATTAAACATTACCCCATAAAAACTGTTGAGTTTTCAACATGAATGCATATTTTTTACCTAAGATTGGAAATAGCAGTTTTTTTTCTGCGTGATGTAATTTTTTTGTGAGTACACATAGACACATACACTCACACATTTATTAAAAAATTGTGCTTTAGATAGACATATATTAGAGTGATGGGAAGGTGGTACAAAGAATTAAGCTCAGGTCTCTGAAGCATGAGGTCCCGAGTTAGGTCTCTCGCATCCTATGTGACAGTGTATTGATATGGTTCATAGCTGACAAAATAAAGAAATAGAATATTATGTCCTTGTCTTTATTCTGTCCCTACATGTAGCAAAGAGTTTCTAAAAAAATCCTGGAATTTCCCCTAGTCTTGGATGAGAAGAAATTTGTCTTTCGTTATGTTAATGGTGTAATTTTCTTTTTTTTTTTTTTGAAAGACCCTAAGTCAAACGAGATTTTTGGCAGGGGAACCAATCCAGTGGTTGGAGGGTTCTAAACCTTCATTTTCCCGAGGGAGAGGAGAGAGACTGGAAGTTAAGCTGATTAGCAGTGGCCAATGGTTTAATCATTCATGCCTATGTGATAAATATTCATCAAAATCAAGGACTGGACTGCAGAACATCCAGGTTGGTGGCCACTTGAAGGTCCCTGGATAGGGCAAGCAAGTCCCATGCCTGTGTCTCACCCTGCCTTGTCCTATGCATAACTTGCATCTGTTGGAGTTACATCCTCTCAAAATAAGCCAGTGAATCAGTAAACTGTGTCCCTGAGATTTGTGAGCCACTCTATCAAATTAATTTATCCTGAGGCACCTTGAGATGTGGCAACCAAAGGTTTATATAGCTGGTCTGTGAGAAGTACAAGTAATATATTTTTTAAAGTTTTTATGTATAAAATAGAAGCACTGACCAGACCATAGGATATGAGGGGTACAATTCCACACAATTCCATTTTTTAAATTTCTTTATTGGGGAATTAATGGTTTATATTAATTTTTAAAAAGAACCAGAATTGTGTGGTTTCTTTTGCTGTGCAGAAGTTTTTTAGTTTGATGTAGTTCCATGGGTTTATACTTGCCTTAGTTTTCTTTCTAATTGGATTTGTTTCATTGAAGATGCCTTTAAAATTAAGTGTTTTCTTCCAGAGTCTCATTTTTTGTTTCTGCATTTATGATGACAATTCTTTCAAACTCTTTACTCACTCCTGTGTTTGGATGTTGACCTCTATTTTGTGCTTCAACCTTTGGGGGGCTTTGGGCTGGACTCTTGTCCTGGTTCATTTCTCCAATATTTCTTCTTGTTGGTTTAACCATTCTATATAGTATATTATGAGGTCCCTCTCTCAGTACTTTTCAAAATACTCATCACTCTCGGCTGGATTGACTTGTGTCTAAGTAAGGTAATTAAAGAGTTCACAGTTGTGGAAATTGGCAGTTGTTTCAATATTATTTTAATCCCTGAGTTGTAGCTCAGTGGCTTAAAAGCCTCTTTTGTGCTTTTTCTTCCCTGTAGGCTATGGAAGCCTGAGGACCTTTAAACTATAAGTAGGCTTCTTAGCTGAATCACTGACTCCTGACCAAGAGGTAAAGTAGGGTGGGGCAGAGATAATACAGTATTTATGCAAAGAGACTCTCATAACCCCACCACCAGGCCACCGAGGTATAGAGTCTCTCCTGAATTTCCTGGTTAGTTCTCTGTCTTCTGGTGTCAGCTCAGGGCTTCCCTGCTGCTGCTCCAGATTCTGAGGGCAGTAGCAATTGAGACTCACAGTTGCACTAGGTGAGTCTCAGGGGAGTCCTCTCCTCCCTTCAGCTGTCCCCTTGTTGGTGAAACAGACTAGAGGTGGTGTCTCAACTGGTAAACTGTCGCACTGTTACTAGCCACTTAATCTCTCCCTAGGCTCCTCTCTGTCCTCGAGCCACACGTGTTTGTGTTTGCACTCACTGGTGATTTGGTGGGTTCCTGAAGTCGTTATAGTCCTGTCATTATAGTCGTTGTGTCCTCCCCACACAATTCCATTTTTTAACCAGATCAATGGGTCGGCTTTTTCTTATGGTGGTGCTGGGTATTGAACTCAGGATTTTTTAAAATTTATTATTTATCATTTGATAGTACAGAGTGAAATTGAGAGGGATGGCGGAGGGAGAAAAAGGAGAGAGAAAGGAGCACCTTTAGCTCTGCTTCAGTAGTTATAAAGTTTCCCCTCTGCAGGTGTGGTCTGGGGGCTCAAACCTGGGATTCTTTTTTGTTTTGTTTTGTTTTTCTCTTCTAAATCTTTTTTTATTATTATTTTTGTTTATAAAATGGAAACACTGACAAGACTGTATGATAAGAGAGGTATAATTCCCACCCTGCAGATGGGGCCCAGGGACTTTAACCGGGACCTTGCATACTCTACTGTCTGTGTTTAACCAGGTATGCCACCCCCTGGTCCCAGGTTCAGCTTTTTAAAACCAAGCCACACCTTCTATTTTTCTAAGCCACCCCTGTAACCACTCCTATTCTGGGTGGTACCTTGTTCCTCAACAATACCACTAAGATAACAGGGCCCCATCCCTAAGGGCAAAACGCTGGACCCAGCTTTCCAGTGAGGATATTCTGATTTTAGTGCCTGAACTTCCCCAAGGGGATTTACAATATTCTCATTACCCTTCAATTTAGTGCCATAATCTGAGAGCCAGCTAATTCATCTTTGCAATGACCAACAGTCTGGAAGCCTAATTGACATGATTTCTATTCCAAGGACAAAGGAATGTGTGGAACAGTCATGGGCCCTGAGCTAGATATGATTTTTTTTTCCTCCAGGATTTTCACTGGGGCTAAGTGCTGGCACTATGAATCCACTGCTCCTGGCAGCCATTTTCCCTGTTTTATTGGATCAAAGAGAAAATTAGAGGGGAGGGAAGATAAAGAGGGAAAGAGACACCTACAGACCTGCAGACCTCTTATGAAATGACCCCTCTACAGATGGGGAGCCAGGGGCTCGAACCGGGATCCTTATGTGGTTCCTTGAATTTCGTTCTATGTGTACTTAACCTAGTCTACCAATGCCTGACCCTCCTCCTCCATTACAAATGTTTAGAAGTGCATCTATTTCCTCTTAATCGAGCTACATTAATAAAGACGTATAGTGGGCTTGATGGAAAACCTTAGAGCTTACCAGGAGCAACTGTTGCATTGAAATCAGACCTCCCATACCTGTGGTGTAGTTGTGAAGTGTGTTTACTGCTCATTTTGTCTGAGGAGACATCAACATGCTTGTGTTGGTGTTTTTCATTCCTTGCTAGGAAGTTTAATTGGTGATTTGACTAAGAAATCGTGGCACTGCTGTGGTCAAGTGCTCTTATTCAAGTCCTTAGCTACATTGTCATGAGCTATACTGTTCTTTGCCCTGTGCCGACCTGTCCTACTGCAGTGGTTGTATGAGCTTATCACAGCTCATGACTCTCAACTGTGACATGATTTTAACTAATGGATTTACAATGGTTGGACGTTCATAAGGGTCCAGAAAGCTGGCATGAATTGCAGGCCTCTGGCTCTGACTTTAGCCCCTGTTTCCCCATGTGATAGAGCTGTGCTCTGGCTTCTTTCTCATAGCAACAAAGAAAACATAAAAAGAGGTCGTCGGAGCAGTAGCGCAGCTCATTAAGTGCACGTGGCACAAAGTGCAAGGACCTTTGTTAGGATCTGGGTTCGAGCCCCCGGCTCCCCACCTGGAGGGGAGTCACTTCACAGGTGGTGAAGCAGGTCTGCAGGTGTCTATCTTTCTCTCCCCCTCTGTCTTCCCCTCCTCTCTCCATTTCTCTCTGTCCTATCTAACAACAACGACATCAATAGCAATAACTACAGCAACAATAAAAAACAAGGGCAATGAAAGAGAAAATAAATAAATAAATATAAAAAAATTTAAAATAAGAAAACATAAAAAGAAAGGATTTCAACTTCTGTCATTCACTCCTATCTCTGTTATGTCTCTTCGGATCCCAAGTGGGTGTATCCCATCCACTAATAGGTGGTCCCTGTTGTGAATCAGTGAGTAGTAATTACTATGAGTATAGGAGTGGGCAAGGCCCTAGAGAATCTTATTGTCTACCTGTCACAGGTTTTGAGTCAATTTGATAGTGTTGATTTCGGCTGCCAATAAAATTTATGGGACCGAAGAGGCCATACTGCTTTCCAGGATTACAAAATAAATGTGATGAGACCAGGTCGTGGTGTGCCTGGTTGAGCACACATGTTGCAATGCTCAAGGTCCTTGGTTTGAGACCACTTGCAGGGGGACAGCTTTGCAAATGTTGAAGCAGTGCTACAGGTGTCTCTCTGTCTCTCTCCCTCTCTATTACCCCCTTCCCTCTCGATTTCTGCCTATCTCTATCCAATAAATAAATAAATCTTAAAAAAATAAAAAAGAATACTTAAAAAACCAAAATAAACATGATGAAGTTTACGGGGAGTTAAGGCGTGAGTTGCATTCTGTTTGAAAGGTTTACAGATGGGTACTATAACTGGCTTGTATGTATGTCAGAATGTATGCTATGTTTTGCTATTGGCATTGAAGGACAGACAATATTATCTTCTTTCCTTTCTTTCTCTCTTTTGTACATTTCATTTATCACTTATGAGACAGAGAAGTTGATAGGGAAGGTAGGAGGTAGAGGGGGTCAGAGGGAGAAAGAGAGAGAGGCCCACAACACTGCTTTATTGCCTCTGAAGCTTCCTCCCTCTCTCTCAATTTCTTTTGTGAAGAGCCCTTAAATGTGCCTGATTTTTTAATTTTTAAAAAAATTTTATTTACTTATTTCCTTTTTTTTGTTGCCCTTGCCGTTTTATTGTTGTAGTTATTCTTGTTGTTGTTGCTATTGGATAGGACAGAGAGAAATGGAGAGAGGAGGGGAAGTCGGAGAGGGGGAGAGAAAGATAGACACCTGTAGACCAGCTTCACCGTTTGTGTTAATTTTATTTATTTATTTATTTTTTTAATTTCTTTAATGGGGAATTAATGTTTTACTTAGACAGTAAGTACAATAGTTTGTACATGCATTGCATTTCCCAGTTTTCCATATAACAATACAATCCCTACTTGTCCTCTGTCTAAACATGCCTGATTTTTACCATTGCTGGCATGACTTTTTTATTCTAATTTCAGCTGGTGTAGGGATAGGAGGAACATCACAGCCCCAGAACTTTCCCGGGTGCTAGGGAATCACCCTGTGAATCCTGGGCTCAACCCTAGGCACATGCATGGCACTTTCCAAGATTCATTGACTGAGCCATCTTTCAATTGCAAAGAGAAAGATGTCCTTTTCTTTTTTTCCCACCAATATTTGTATCGGAAATTAATGTATGCAAGATTAATCCATTGTTCCCAGCCTCCCTTATCTTTCTTTTTTCTTTCCTTTTTTATTGATTGAGAAAGGGAGACATCTACAACACTGCTCTGATAATTCATGAAGCCTCCCCTGTTCAGGCAGTGACCATGGGCTTGAACCCATGTTTTTGCAGAAGCTAACATTGTACCCCTTTAAGGGAGCTTTCACATTCTTTTGAATTGAGATCAAGGAACCCATCGTGCTTCACATTTCATGAACATATAATAATAATAATAATAATAAATAATTTACAGCTTTTTTTGTAAAAGACAGAAATGGAGCAGGAAGTGGAGGTATAGAGGGAGACAGGTGTGGTGGCACACCCACTTGCATGCACACATTATAATGCTTAAGTATCCAGGTTTAAGTCTCTAGTCTCCACCTGCAGTGAGGTAGCTTCATGAGTGGTGAAGCAGTGCTACAAGTCCCTCTCTCCTTCTCTCTCTCCTTCTCCCTCTCACTCTTTCTCTTTCATCTGCCCTTCCCCTCTCAGTTTCTCTCTGTTCTATCAAATGAATTAATTAATGAGAGAAAAGGAGAAAGAGAGAGAGAGAGACAGAGACAGAGAGAGATTACAGCAGCAGATGGAGACCAGGATCTTGAACTTAGGTTCTGGCTCATGGTATTATGCGTACTCTACTGTGTGTCCTGCTACCCAGGCCCTCAAGCACATATTTTAACTAGTTGCTCTCCTTGCCTATGCAAGTATAATGAACATAATAACATTGACAGAGGCCAAGGAGATAGCTAAACACTAGAACACAGAGACCCAAGTTCAACCAAGGTCAGCACAATAAGTCAGACAGAGCTCAGTGGTGCTCTCTAGCATTAAAAAAAAAAAGTCCCTACCCTATACAACTAACTGAATGGTTAAAATAATAATAATAATAATAATAAAGATTTTTCTCATAGTTCTAAGAGTAGGAGTTCAAGATCAAAGTGGCTGGAGGTTCAGCATGTGGTTAGGGTTCTCTCTCAGTTCTTCTTGCTGTGGGAGAGCGTGTGCTCTGCTCTATCACATTCATTCAGTAATTTCTTCATTTCTTTTGCAGTGCCTCCGTGTTTGCACATGCGCAGCTTATTGCTCTTAGTGTTCTAGTTTTCTTTATTTTCATTTCGTTCTGTTTTGTATTTTCCTGTTCAGATAAAGAGACAAGAGGCAGGGACGCCAAAGTACTACAGCTTCCTAGCATAGTGCCCCCCCCAATGTGGTACCAGTGTTTGAACCCAGATTTGCATGTGGTGAAGAAAGAAAAAAAGAATAGAAAAGAAAGGTGAAGGTGAGGGGCAGGGGCAGGGAAGGAAAGGAAGGAATTGAGCCATAGTGTAGCAGATCCCGGTTCTAGCCCTGGCTCCCCACCTGCAGGGGAATTGATTCTTGTTGTACCCTTTCCTATGTAAATATGAAGGGGGGTTGATAGTTAATTAGAATGCTTCATTTATTTCAGAGATGCCTTAGGTTACATTCTGGAAGGTCTTTTTAAAGATACAACCACAACATAGAAGTTATTTTGAGGGAGTCGGGTGGTTGCTCACTGGGTTAAGCTCAGGTGGTGAAAAGCGCAAAGGACTGGCATAAGGATCCCAGTTCGAGCCCCCGGCTCACATGCAGGGGAGACGCTTCACAAGCGGTGAAGCAGGTCTGAAGGTATCAATCTTTCTCTCCCCCTCCTCTCTCCATTTCTCTCTGTCCTATCCAACAATGGCAACATCAACAACAATCACAACAATAAAACAACAAGGGCAACAAAAGGGAACAAATAAATAAATATTTAAAAAAGAAAAGAGTAAGACATAGTTTTCTCTCTCACTTAAATTTATATTCACTAGTTTAATTGGTTGGATAAGTGGGTAGCATGGCTAGCATTCAAGATGTACCTTTCTGTTATCATTAATGAAGAAAGTAATATCAGTCTTTTGTACTGGTGGTACATTTTAAGCAGTTGGACTAGAGAAGGAAATAATTGAGAAACTGGTATAAAAAGTATAAATTGAGATTTCATCTAGCAATCCATGGATTATTAACACAAAAGAAACATTGTGTTTTTTTTTTTTGTTTTTTATTTTTACATTGCAATTTAGGAGTATAAAGTCCCTCCCTTCCTTCCTCTTTCTTGCAGAGAGAGAGAGAGAGAGAGAGAGAGAGAGAGAAAGAGAAAATTACCTTAGCACCAAAGATTTTTTAATTAGTTTTTAATTAATTATTTAAGAAGATAATTATATAATAAGAAGATTTTGAGGTAACAAGGGTACAGTTCCACACAGATTCCACCACCAGACTTTCATGTCCCATCCCCTCCATGGGAAGCTTCCCTATTCTTTATCCCTGTCTGGGAGTATGGACCAAAATTCTATATGGGGTGCAGAAAGTGGAAGGTCTGGCTTCTGGAATTGCTTCTCTGCTGAACATTTCTGTTACTGGGGTTTGAACCAGGATCATCATACACATGGCAAAGCAATACATGATCCAAGCAAGTTATTTCACTGGCACCTAAGATTGTTTCTCACAGAGAAAAGATCTGAGTGACTGTGGGATATTTATCGCAAAAGCAGGAACAAATGAGATTGGCAAGATAGCTCCTTCCTGAGTTTGTTTTCTTCGCAAAAAAACCCAAAATAGGATTCCAGCCTGCCTACACACCCACACAAAGTCAGCTTGGAGCAGTGAAGCCCCAATGATATATCAATAGAATAGCAAGTAAGTTAGGAAAGTAGCAGTCTGTAATCTCCTTATTTGCAGTTATCACTTTTATTATTTTATAGAAAGACACCAATAGTCTTTTTAAAATAACACCTTTGGAATCATAGAACTATTCAGTTTGGGTCCAATAAATGGCATATTTGAATATGGTCGATGATGAGCTCCATAGCAATAAAATGTCAAGGTGCTTGTGGACATTGATGAGTTTCTGGGCAATTACATTATAAACTATATTTCAAAATATCACTTTTCTTTGCATGTATCTGAGAGCACTGTAACTTAGGTTCAGTGCCTCTGATAAAGGTCACTGGCTCCTGGTACATGCCATAGAGCCAGTCGGTGACAATCACCAGCTTCTAACTTATTCAACCAAGGGCAGCAAAAAGAAAATCTTATAAACTGTGGTTTATTTTACCAGAGGATAATTAGTGTCCACAGAAGCTTTGTAGCGCAAGGACCACTGGAAGGATCCCAGTTCGAGCCCCCAGATCCCCACCTGAAGGCAAGTCTCTTCAAAGGTGGTGAGGCAGGTCTGCATGTGTCTATCTTTCTCTCCCCCTCTCTGTCCTCCCCTCCTCTCTCCTTCTCTCTATCCTATCCAACAATAACGACATCAATAACCACAACAATGTTAAACAACAAGGGCAACAAAAGGGAAAGTAAATAAATATAAAAAATTTAAAAAAAAACAAAGATAGTGGACAGAAGAAATCACCTGCACTGTGGACCAAGACAGCAACTTTAGAGAAGCCCTAAATTTGACAGCTCTTGATGAGGGTTGAGAAGCAGAGTTCCTATGCATGCTCCCTCAATTGAGAAGATTTACAGAAGAAAACTGCAAAAATCTGGATAAATGTCAAGGTCAGTTACATACATAAAAAGTTCCTGGGAATTGGGTGGTAGCGCAGCAGGTTAAGTGCATGTGGCACAAAGCGCAAGGACCAGCATAAGGTTCCCGGTTCAAGCCCTGGCTCCCCACCTGAGGGGGATTCACTTCACAAGCTGTGAAGCAGGACTGTAGGTGTCTATCTTTCTCTCCCCCTTTCTGTCTTCCCCTCCTCTCTCCATTTCTCTCTGTCCTATCCAACAACGGCGACATCAATAACAACAACAATAACTACAACAACAATAAAAAGACAACAAGGGCAACAAAAAGGGAAAATAAACAGTGTCCGTAGACTAGAAGTATATTCTGATGGAGCTTAACTAGCATCCATTAAAGGCAGATACCAGAGATCAAAGTGGAGATCAGGAATAAAGGGAAGAAGGGAGCATTATAAAAACTATTAAAAGATAAAATCCCTGAAACAAATAATAATATAATGGCATCATGGGACATAATTAAGAGGGACAACATTGGCATCATAGGAGTTCAAGAAGTAGAAGAGATTGAATTAGGGACAAAATTCATATTTGAAGAAACCTACAATTTCTCCAAATAAAAAGAAGGTGATGGACTTCCCTATTTTGGAAGCTCAGGGAGTTTCAAGAAAGATCAGTCTAAATCAAGGCACAGATGAAAGAAAGTATTCTGAAGGCAATACAATTGTTCACCTATAAGAGACATCTATAATACATGTCAATTTAGTTTTCAAATAGAACTCTTAAACCTTAGAAAGAACTTACGGGGGGTTGGGTCGTGGTGCACCCAGTTAAGTGCACATAGTACAAAGCAAGGATGAGGACCCATCCATCAATCCAGGTTTGAGTCTCTGGCTTTCTGGCTGTAGGGGGCTCGCTTCCTCTTTAGGAGTATGGACCAAAATTTTTTTTGGTGTGCAGAAGGTGGAAGTTCTGACTTCTGTGATTGTTTTTCTACTGGACATGGACGTTGGCAGGTCGATCCATATTCCCAGCCTGCTTCTGTCTTTCCCTAGTGGGACAGTGCTCTGGAGAGGTGAGATTCTGGGACACACTGTTGAGGTCTTCTACCCGGGGAGGTCAGGATGGCGTCTTGTTAATGTCAGCAACTTGTTGGCTCAAAGGTGGTGAAATATAAAGCAGGACAAATTATTCTGTAAACAAGAAGCCAAAGGTATGAATAGAGACTATGGAAACTAGTGGTCCTTGGGTGGGAAGAAGCTAGGAAGTCTATTTTAGGTATGTTCCATGTTGCCCATGACTTTTGTAATTTTTACCTGAGCCTGATAGTTAACATGCAGGTTCTCTGAAAGTATTGTCTGGAAAGATGGTATTAGAATTGATAATAGTACTAGAAAGCTGGGTCAGGACAGAGAGTAACTCCCAAATATGAGGAAAATATATAAATACCATTAACTCTTGACCTCATTATCTGACTGGTGGCCCGTATCTATTCATATTTAGCACAGGAGCCTGTGTAACTTTACTTCCTTGATTCATTGTGGAGAGAATCCACCCCCCCCCCCCCGGCAGGTGGGGAGTCAGGGGCTCGAACCGGGATCCTTAAGCTGGTCCTTGCGCCTTGCCTAATTTTTAGCCTGCTTTCGTTCATAGATCATGAACCTATTCCCAGGCCAGTATTGACTGGTTCCATTAAGTTGAAGTCTGCATAATATTCTATCATTGGTATAATCAATCTTCTTTATTTACTTAGGTTATTGCAGATTGTCACTCTCACAAATTATGCTCAGGTGAATAATCTTCTGAAATGCAAAAGAAAGGAGGAAACTGGGGAAGCTTAAATCTCAACAGTCCTCACAGTCTTTTTCTAGCCACAATCCATAAGCATTCAGTAGTATTTTCATATGTATGTTAGAGTGAGAGTGGTAGATGAGAGGTGCATTAAACATTCTTAAAGTTTCAGTGCTCACAATATCATCTTTTTCTTCACCTGCAACAAAAACTTGTTTAAGCATAATTTTAGTTGTAGATATGCTATTTTCTCTTGTGTCTCCTCTAATATTGAGAGCAATGCCTTTCTCTTAATACTGTTCAATACATTTTGGTTGGGTATTTGATTTGAATGACTTGATTGTCTTTTTAAAGGTTGTTAACAGACTTAGGAAAAATAAATGTAGTATTCTGACTCACAGTTTGTGATGATGTAAACTCTTTAGTAGACTGCCTAAAAACTAGGTTTTCTTTTTTTTTTTCTCTCTCTCTTTTTTTCAGAAGCAAAAGCTCATTCCCTCTTTATTACCAGGTTGATCAGCCAAAGCATGAATTGAGATTTTGCTCCGTTAAAATGGTCTATGCCTTTTCCCGAATGCCTTTGCTGTATTTATCCCTTTTGCAGCAGAAAATTCACTTCTTTGCCTGTAACCATACTCTGTAATGATATAATTAGAAACACGACTACTGAAATAACGAGGAATTCCCAGAAACATTACTATCCCTTTTCTGCAGAGCAATTGCAAACCCGTTTTGAAGTTTCTGTAGTGAGAACTGGAATTGCTTTTCAGTGAAATCTACTTCTAACATGTTGCCCAGGAATTGAAACAGAAGAATCTTGCTGTACCCTTTCCTATGTAAATATGAAGGGGATTGATAGTTAATTAGAATGCTTCTTCATTTTAGAGATGCCTTAGGTTACATCCTGGAAGGCCTGTTTAAAGATACAACCACAACATAGGAGTCGAGTAGTAGCGCAGTAGGTTAAGCGCAGGTGGCGTAAAGCACAAGGACTGGCATAAGGATCCCAATTCGAGCCCCCAACTCCCCACATGCTGCAGAAAAAATAAGTTATTCTGAGCAGACAGTTAAAATTAAATAAAAGAAGTACCAGCCCCCCCCAAAAAAAAAACCCCCAAAAAACCCCAGGAGTTCAAAGGATTACTGATTGGGAAAATTCAGTAAAAACTTGGTTTGGGAAAACTTTAGCTGTGTTTTCATGGAGGTATAGAATGCATGTAGGGCAAGGAGGAGAATATTGTGGACATAGGTACCGAAGAGGAATGTGAGTAAAGGATTTCAAAGGCTAGAGAGGAGACTATTCTTTTTGCTTCTTTTTGCCTCTAGGGTTATTGCTGGGGCTCTGGGCCTGCCCTTGGAATCCACTGCTCCTGGAGGCCATTACTTCCCTTTTGCTGCCCTTGTTGCTTTATTGTTGTAATTATTATTTTTGTCATTGTTGGATAGGACAGAGAGAAATGGAAAGGGGAGAAGAAGACAGAGAGGAGGAGAGAAAGATAGACACCTGCAGACCTACTTCACCACTTGTGAAGTGACTCCCTTGCAGGTGAGGAGCTGGGGGCTTGAACCGGGATCCTTCTGCTGGTCCTTGTGCTTTGTGCCATGTGCACTTAAGCTGCTGTGCTACCACCCAACTCCTTCACTCTTTTATTAAGAAGGCTTTTTAAAAATTTTATAGTACACTCTAATTTCATCTCAGGTGGTTCACTTTCTAACAAAGTCCCAAAACCTAGATATACACCAGTTTCTGTGAAAGAGAGCTTATGTTTACACGTATCCATAAACTACTGCAAAATATATACCTGAAAGCAGAAGTACACTAGAGTTTGCATTGCGTACCTCCCTAACACTTCCTCTCACTATTCCAAGCTTTGGGTCCATGATTGCTCAACAATTTGTTTGGCTTTGTATGTTAACTCTCTTTTCAATCACCAGGTTCCAGATGCCATCAGGATGCTAGCCAGGCTTCCCTGGATTGAAGACCCCACCAATGTGTCCTGGAGCTCAGCTTCCCCAGAGATACACCCTACTAGGGAAAGAGAGAGGCAGACTGGGAGCATGGACCGACCAGTCAACGCCCATGTTCAGCAGGGAAGCAATTACAGAAGCCAGACCTTCTACCTTCGGCAACCCTCAATGACCCTGGGTCCATGCTCCCAGAGGGATAGAGAATGGGAAAGCTATCGGGGGAGGGGGTGGGATATGGAGATTGGGTGGTGGGAATTGTGTGGAGTTGTACCCCTCCTGCCCTATGGTTTTGTTAATTAATCCTTTCTTAAATAAAAAAAAAATTAAAAAATTATTTACTACCTTTATTTATTTATTGCATAGAGACAACCAGAAATCAAAAGAGAAGGGGTGATATAGAGGGAGAAAGATATCCACAATATTGCTTCATCACTCAAAGCTTTCCTCCTGCAGGTGGAGACCTGTGACTGGAACCCAGGTCCTTGTACATTGCGACACGTACACTCAACCAGGTGCTCCACCACCGGGCCCCTCTCATTCCCTCTCTATCTCCCTCTCCCTTTTCAATATCTTTCTGTTTCTACCCAATAATAAATAAATAAAAATCTCAGTAAATACATGAATAGAGAAGAGAATATTCTAACTGACAGGAAATAAGAAGAGAAGAACAAAGTGGGTATATTGGCAGGCTAAATTATTTGGCTTCATATATATATACACACACACACATATATATATATATGTATATATATTCACTTGTGTTTCATGTATGCCAGGCTAGAAGAACAAAATTGTGACTCTTGTCCAGGTGTTGTTCACTATTGGAGCACCCCTTTAGTGTTGAGCTATTATAATATCAGAACTGGCAGGAACCTGAGAAATTATTGTCTCTCTGCAGATATAGATGGTCAATTCCAGAGAGTAAGGATTTGTTCTTGATCAGTACATGAGGCAGGCATTTTTAAAAATAAATTTAATTTATTTATTTTCCCTTTTGTTGTCTTTATTGTTGTTGTAGTACTTGTTGTTGTTGGATATGACAGAGAGAAATGGAGAGAGGAGGGGAAGACAGAGAGGGGGAGAGAAGGATAGATACCTGCAGACCTGTTTCACCGCCTGTGAAGCAACACCCCTGCAAGTGGGTAGCCAGGGGCTTGAACCAGGATCCTTTTGCTTTGTGCCACATGTGCTTAACCCATTGCGCTACCGCCTGACTCCTGGGACAGGCTTTTTTTTCTTTTGCCAACAGGGTAATTGCTGGGGCTCAGTGCCTGAACTATGAATCCACTGCTCCAGGAAGCTTTTTTTTTTTTCTCCTTTTTGTTGCCCTTGTTGCTTATCGTTGCTGCTGCTATTGTTGTTATTGCTGTTGTTGTTGTTTGACAGGACAAAGAGAAATCGAAAGAGATGGGAAGGACAGGAGAGAGGAGGAAAGATAGACACCTACAGCCCTGCTTCATAGCTTGTGATGTGACCCCCTGCAGAGGGCTTTAACTGAGATCCTTAAGCATGTCCTTGTGCTTCCTGCCATGTGTGGTAATGCCACTGCTCTACTGCCTGGTCCCTTCAAATAAATTTTTGGATATAAAAAAAAATCCCTCCCTTTCCCCCCCACCTTTGATAGAACTGATGAAAGAAATTGAGAGGAGAGGGGGAACTAGATAGAGCTACACCTGCAGCATTGCTTCACATCTCATGAAGCTTGCCTTGTCCAAGTGCAGGTGGAGGGTTAGACCGTATTCCTTGCACTCCACTGAATGTGCCATCATCCAGTCCACATAACTAAAACATGATGATTAAGTTAACTTGAAAAATGTTACTCAGAGGTAACTGTCAACTGTCTGAGTATCTCTTACTGTGCTTTATTTCTTATAAAATTCTCTTCATCTGTGAAAGTCTTTTTTTGTTTTGTTTTGTTTTATTTTGTTGACCAAAGTTCTGCTTACTCTGTACTGCTAAGTCATAAAAGGCAAGGACAATTTAGCATCTTTAAAATAATGATAAAGGCCTTTATTTTGCAAATGCATTGTTACATTTTGAGTTGTTTAAATCCAGGAAACTGGCTGTTTTTGTATGTTATTTGTAGCTGGAAATGAAGAGCTTTAAAATTAAAGCCATGAAAAAATTTAGAAATTGTATTCTGTACTTCCATTGAAAGATTTGTTTTCTCCCCCTTCCCTCCCTTCCTCTCTCCTTCCCTCTCCTCTCTTCTTTTAGAAAGATTTCTTTTAGGCTATTTTCTGAGAACCTCTCCCCTTGATTTGTGCAAACATAAGAACATGATAATTCACACTGACAATCAAGAACAAGCACACCTTGACACTGAAGTTTCAAAGAGGGTGTCAAGAGTAATTAGAATGCTCAGTATTACTCTGGTAGTGCTATATGCCAGTGATGTCAGCAAGGAAATCACTGACTCAGTGACCACAAAGGGAAGTGTTCAGATTCTGACACCTGACCTTAGATATAAATACCCTTCTCCCCTTGACAAATACTCATACATAGATGAATACCAGAGCTAGGTCAAATTTTTAGAGTTCAGATTGATTATCACACTGGTCAGTTTTTTTTGCATAAGATGTGAAGTGCAGAGGACTGCAAACAGACCTGGTAGTTCTCCTGAGATTGGAAGATACATCTTCACTCAGTGAGTGTAAAGATTATATGTACCCATGAAAATGGCAGCGGTAAATCTCACACATGAGATCTATTTATTTTGCTGGGGGTTAGATAGAGAGATGGATGGTAGATAGATAAAATAGATAATATTTCACTTACCAACTACTGATAGATATATTTATGGTGTTTAGATGAACTTATGGGTGTTAGGGCAGAGGATGGATCCCTAGACAGACAGATTAACGCACGCACACACGCACACATGCTTACCCCGATGTTTGATACACCAGAACGCCTTTCTGCTCTGGCTTATTGAAGCACCGTGAGTTAAACTTGGGACCCCACAGGTCTCAGGCATGTTATAGCAGCTTTGTTTCTGTACTCAGAAATGCTCTGTTCAAACACTTTGAGCTTTAGTCGGCCGGGTGTTGGCAGACCTGGTTGAGCGCACACATTATAATGTGCAAGGACCCAGGTTCAAGTCCCCAGTCTCCACCTGCAGGGGGAGAGCTTCACAAGTGGTGAAGCAACGTTGCCGGTGTCTATCTGTCTCATTCCCTCTCTGTCTCCCCTTTTCCTCTAGATTTCTGGCTGTTTCTATCTAATAAATAAAGATAATAAAACAAATTCGTACTCAAACACTTTGAGCTTTGTCCACAATTTCTCTACTAGAAAAAGAGCCAATAGACAGGAGCCTTGGTGGATGCAATATATTTCTCTAAAGATAACCCTCATTTATACATGCTAGGTAGGTCTGGGGAAGACTCCAAAGATTTCAGATCTCAGGATATGGTGAAGTTGGTTAGGAGTGGAGAATGTACTTTTGTTTTGCTTTCTGGTTTCCAGTCTTGTCTCTGCTACTTCCAAGTTACTTGTCCTTCATCTCTTGAATTTTTCTGTTCCATTTATACTTCCCCAGTCAGTATATTTGATGAAAGGATGTATGTTTGAGATTACTCATGTAGGAGATTTAATTGGCTTTTTCTATATAAGATATTTAGGATAATGTTTGTGCCAAAAATGTTGAAACTGTTCTATTTCTAATTAAGTGTATTACCACAAATCTTATTAATTTGTAAATAAATGATTTTTTGTATGACTTTGAAGTTTCAGAATAGTTACAAAGATAGTGTAAAGACACCCCCACCTTTTTTTTTAAAATCTACCTGCCACCCAGCTTTTCCAGTCAACGTACTTTACTATGCCTGTTTGTCAAAATGGAAACATTACTACTGGCACAAAATTCATCACTGAACTCTAGTCTTTAATTGGACTTTACCAGTTTTTCCGTTATTATCACCATTTCTGTTCTAGAATCCTTTCCAGAGCTCTATATCATATTTAGTTGTCATGTCCTAGTTTTATTTGATATTGGCAATTTCCCAGCCTTTCTCACTTTTGTGACCTTGATTCTTTTGAAGGGTACTATTCAGATATTTGTAGCCTGTCCTTTAGGGTTATATGAAAATTGTAATGAGAAGGTTGCATTTAGATATATATGGCTGGAACGATTCCATTTATATTAATACATATGAACTTGTGATTAAGCAAAAAATAAATAAATAAACCTCAATTAGATTCTTTTTTTGATTAGTGTTAGTAACGACACTGTCTTTTCCCTGTGTATCATTAAACAATTCATGACACTATGCCTAGCACATAGTATAGGCCCTCACACAGTTGTTAAATGAATGGATCGATTTTTTTCTGATTTACATTAAGTTTCTATTTTGGTCTATCTGTGTTGTTGTTTTTTTCTTCCTCCAGGGTTATCACTGGGGCGCCGTGTCTGCGTTATGAATCCACTGCTTCTGGAGCCCATTTTTCCAATTTTGTTGCCCTTGTAGTTGTTATAGCGGTTGTTGTTGGATAGGATAGAGACAAATCGAGACAGGGGAGGAGAGAAAGATAGACACCTGCAGACCTGCTTGACCAAATGCAAAGCGATCCACCTACAGGTGGGGAGCTGGGGCTCCAACCGGGACCCTCAAGCCAGTCCTTGTGCTATGCACCATGTGCGCTTACTCTGCTGCGCTACCGCCAGGCCACCAGTTTATTCATTTATTTTTAATATTTATTTATTTATTCCCTTTTGTTACCCTTGTTTTATTGTTTTAGTTGTTGCTGGAAAGGACAGAGAGAAATGGAGAGAAGAGGGGAAAACAGAGAAGAAGAGAAGGACACCTGCAGACCTGCTTCACCGCTTGTGACGCGACTTCCCTGTGCTTTGCGCCAGTGCGCTTAACCCGCTGCGCTACCACCGACTTCCCCAGTTTTGTTTTTTAATAGAAAATTATGAAGCATCTCAATTTAAGAGTCTTGATAAGAGTGCTGGTTGGTGGTGCACCCAGTAGAACATACCATACGTATTACCATGCTTCTTTTTTCTCCTTCTTCTTTAAGAGAGAGGGGTAGAAATACAGAGGGAGACAGAGAGAGACACCTGCATCACTGCTTCACCACTCAAAAAGATTTCTCCCAGGGGCTTGAACCTGGGTCCCTGCACATTGTGATATTTGCACTCAGCCAGGTGTGCCACCACCCTGCCTCCCAGATTACCATTCTTTAGATCCCAGGATCAAGCCTCTGGTTCACATCTGCATTCAACAATAGAGAAATTTCGCTCCCCCTCTTTCCCTCCTCTTCTCGCACTCCCCCCCACCCACGGAAAACAAAATAAACAAATGGCATCTTGGAGCATTGGAGTCACCATGAGTTTACCATATCCTAGCAATAACCCTGGTGGCAAAAAAAAAAAACAAGCAAACAAACAACACACACACACACACACACACACACACCATCAAAAGTCTTAATAAATAGAAAGCAACTAAGTGCAGTTAGCTCACTCTCTCATCTCTGTCCTTCCTGGCACTATTATGTCTCACACACAAATATATCCCATGCTCATCTCTGACATGAAGGACCACTGATTTTTGTGATGATCACTATCATCTATATCTGCTTGTAGATTATCTTTAATGCACTGTAATGTAACATTGCAAGTGGGAATACAAAACCAGAAGTGACAGGAATGTGAGAAATAAGGATATGAGTGAGTGTCTAAGAAGAATATATATATATACAAATGTACACACATAGGGGTGTGTGTGTGTATGTGTGTGTGTGTGTGAGTTTGTGTGCCTGCGAGTTTGTTCACTAAAAAGGACTTGGTCCATTGGACCAGCTCATTTAGACAACACACAGCTTTATATGTGTGCAGTCCACTCTGAGCTCAACTCCTACTGCATGAAAGGAAGCTTTGGTGCTGTTTTCTTTTTCACTCTCTACTTCTTCTCTATCTTAAAAATAAAAAAGCAAAAAGCAAGAAGCATAAAACCCACTGGAAGGATACGTACTCAGTGTGTGGAAGTTAGGGCAAAAGGAATATATTGGTGAAACATTTTTAGGACCTTAACATTAAAGATGGATGTATTTGGTGACTCCACCCCATGAACAAGGGATACAAAAACAAAAATCAGACTATATCAAATTAAAAATTTTTTATACATCAAAAGAATATTCTATAAGGATAAATAGGAAATACAGAAAATTGGGAAAAGACATTTTTTTTGCACACAACACTTTAGACAAGCAGTATCATCCATCTATAAAGAAACAATCTAGCTCAACAAAATGAAAAAGAATTATCCAATTAAAAAATGGACAGAAGATCTTAATGGATGGTTCTCTAATGAACAGATATACATGGCCCACAGACATATGTGGGAATGTTCTAACTCACTTTTTACCAGAGAAAAGCAGATTAAAAGCGCATGGAGTTTCTGCCTCACACCTATGAGAATAGGCCCCATTAATAAAACAGAAGATAAATGTTGGAGAGGAAGTGGAGAGAGGGAGAGAGAGAGAGAGAGAGAGAGAGAGGAACTCTATTACACTGCTCTTGGCAATGTAAAATAGTACAACCACCATCGACAACAGTATGAAAAATCCTTAAACTGGGCCAGGTGGTGGTGCACCTGATTGAGTGCACACGTTACAGTGCACAAGGACCCAGGTTCAAGCCCCCAGTCCCCACCTGCAGAGGGAAAGCTTCACAAGTGGTGAAGCAGGGCTGCAGGTGTCTCTTTGTCTCTCTCCCTATCTCCCCCCTCCCTCTCGATTTCTGGCTGTCTCTATCAAATAACTAAATATGATAATGATAAAAAATTAAGAGTCAAAAATACATTAAAACATCCTTAAAAACAAATGGAAATGCCACATGACACAGTAATCCCACTATTAGACATATTCCAAAAGACATAAAGACACTGATTGAAATGGATAAGTGCATCTCCATGTTTATAGTGGCTTTATGTATAAGAGCAGAAATCTGAAAACAACCAAAATGCCTTCAGACAGATGACTGTAAAATCAAAAGTTATGGGACATATATTCAACAGAGCATTATGCAGCAATAAAAAGGAATGGCATTGTATCCTTTGAGATGAAGTAGACGAATTGGAAAAGATTATCCTCTGAATTCGTGAAGCAAATAAGGAGGTGAAGGACAACTACAGGATGGTCACACTCCTATTCAAAACTTAAACGAACATACAAATATATGACACAAAATCAACCAGTTTTCAAGACTGGGGGAGAGAACGATTGTGGTTATCTATGTGTGAGAGGATGGGGACACAGACTTTTGGTGATGGGGATGGTAAAATAAACTTTAAAAAGACAGTGAAACATGTAAGTTATCTTGGATAAAAATGTAGTGCCTTGCTTTGTCATTTCCATGCAGAAGACTATAAAGATAAAGAAAAAAGATTATTTTTTCTCTCCTCAAGACAATAGAAAAACAGTGTGCTTTACTTATATATTAACCAATGATAAACAGCTAGATGGACTAAATATTCCTTAGCTAGCAGGAAATAACAATGCCAGTCAGCTGATCAGAAATAACACAAATGTCTTGGAAATAAAGCAAGGGGGAACTGCAAAACATATTGATTCTATGATTTTTATTAAAATGAATATGGATTAAAAACTGTGGTCAGTGGAGGTCGGGCGGTGGCGCAGTGGGTTAGCGCAAAGCTCAAAGACCGGTGTAAGGATCCCGGTTCGAGCCCCCAGCTCCCCACCTGCAGGGGAGTCGCTTCACAGGCGGTGAAGCAGATCTGCAGGTGTCTATCTCTCTCTCCCCCTCTCTGTCTCCCCCTCCTCTCTCCATTTCTCTCTGTCCTATCCAACAACGAACAACATCAACAATGGTAATAATAATAACCACAACGAGGCTACAACAACTGGCAACAAAAGGGTGAAAAAATGGCCTCCAGGAGCGGTGGATTCATGGTACAGGCACCGAGCCCAGCAATAACCCTGGAGGAAAAAAAAACTGTGGTCAGGAGAGCTTCTCCACCATTTACTTCTCTGGATTGTCTCGTTTTTCTATCAGTGTCTCCAGTCATAATTCTTATCACTTTCTTAACATTTGCTGGCCAGAACCTAGCAAGATCAATAGTTTGTTTATTTATTTACTTATGTTTTACAAAATTACATGTCGACAGGGGAAGATCAATGGTTCTTTTAAAATTTTTTAAAAATTATTTTATATTCATTTATTTATATTGGATAGAGACAAGAGTGAAAAATGAGAATGTATGGGAAGATAGAGAAGGAAGGTGGGGGCTGGAGGTAGTGCACTAAATTAAGTGCAGGGATCTGCGCAAGGATCCTGGATTGGGCCTCCAGATTCCCACCTGCAAACGGGACACACAGGTCTGGATTTGTCTATCTTTCTTTCTCCCTCTCTGTCTTCCCCTCCACTTTCAATTTCTCTCTATCTTGTCCAATTAAAAAAATGGCCTCCAGGAACATTGGATTCGTAGCTCAGGCACTGAGCCCCAGTGATAAGTCACCTGCAGCACTGCTTCACCCCTGCAGATGGGAACAGATGCCTTGAACCTGGGTCCTTGAACACTGTAGTCATGTGCGTTATCAGGTGTGCCACCATCTGCGCCACGATCAATGATTCTTAGTGACACATCTGTTACTAAGGGTACGTTTGAGAGAAACTTAAGATAAATTGAAGAGCATTTTTTAAAAAAATTTCCCTTGTTCCCAGTCCCCATGGAATGAAGAGAAAACATCTTTATATGTCACCCCATATTTACGTCTTTAAATAATAACTTCAAGAAATCAAAACTTGATGGGTTTACTCTACCATGAAATAATGGAGCCTGACTAGTGTCTGGACAATTGTTGGAAAACCAACTCTTGAGTTTCTGAGTTCAAGGATGTGATGTTTTTACTACTATCTACTTTTTGAGATTACATTTCTCCAAAGGCTATGCAGATTTGAATGGGAAATAGCAATGAGTCTTGCCAACTACTTCATGCTTTCTTGTCATCAATTTACAAGCAATGGCTGAGATACAGATGGCAACAGACACCTGAGTCACCCCCAACCCATTTGAGGCCTTTCCTCCAAGCTGTTTCAGCATAACCCCACATATGGCAAATGGATTCACCATGCATTTGGAGAGAATTTGAACCCATTTTTCTACTTACATGTCTAACTTGTACATAGAGGTTATTTGGTTTTCAGTGTTTTCTGTCAATGTTAATTGACATACAGTATACACAGTCTAGGGGAGCATTCAGAATAGTTACTGTGAGGGGCCCCATCCCCCAGTAAAATGAAAGAAAAAAAAGATTTGGTTAGGTATCCCTGAGTTGTTATAAAATTCTGCACAATTCGCCCAGAAATTCCAAATCTCAGTGCAGGTAAGAGATTTCATCTATCCACTATATACATCAGAGTTTTTTGTCTATTATTCTTTGCTTACGAGGTAGCCTGTATGAATAGTGCTAGTCATACTTTATTTCAGTTACTTATTTTCTTCTTAGACTGTTTATAACTTCATCACATTTGAAATTTTAGAGGTTACCTACTGGTGACTTCTGTTATCTTGCTAAGTATTTAGAGAGAACAGAAAGCTCCCTGCTTGTGCACTGGAACAGGAACCCACTTAGTTCTGTGCTCCTTTCCATTTGGCTATTTGAGCACTTTGATGATTATTAAGATTATATACAAGAAAACACTTTTGAGTACACAATAAAAGGTAAGGCCCATTAAACCCTCTATGTGGTCGAACTTTCATCCACTCATTTCCTGTTTTCTAGAATACTTAGCCTTGAGCCCTGAAGTTAGCATGAGACCACTGCGAAGGCCATGAATTGCTTTTGAAATAATAAAATAAGATGTATTTAACTTGAGAGGGTCAGGGTGCCATGCTGAGTCTTTTTTTCCCCATTTTATAATTTCTGCTTTTAATAAAATGGGTTATCTAGTTGAGGTGCAACAGTTAAAGGAATGTTGTTAGGGAAGAGGATTATTAGAGGCAGGATGGGTGACAGCCTAAGAATAGGTGGTTGACAGCCTAACAGGAAGGTGAAAGAAGTGTGCAAAGACTTCCAGCTGCCATTACAGCACAGCACAATAACTGTGGTTCCTAATAATGGCCTTACCTTGCTGAAGAAAGGTTAAGTTATGTTCCCTGTACTTGGAGATGACAAGAAAGTGGGTAATGCAACCTCTTGTGAATGTTGTTCAAATTTCTGAGCTTGAGCTATAAACTCTAGTTATTTGGGAAAAAATATACTCCTGTGAATCAATTCATTTTCCTGTCAGACTCAGAGAAACAAAGCATTGCTGTGGAACTGTAGTTTGAATCACTTATAAGGATGCTGGATTCTATCAGTTGCTTATGAATCATTGAAATCAAATGGGTCTTTGTTTGATTGCATGAAGTCTGATCATCCTTGCAACTATCTCAAGAAATGTGAGTGTTATCTTTAAGCTCAGGCCTGGATAGTGTGATGTGTGCAAGCCAGGTTTGTGTCTGTCCTCACTGCACTAGGGGAAACTTCAGTTCTGTGGTATCTTTTCCTCTCATGAAGGAATGATTTACATACCTGAGAACCCAAAGTCCAGGTCTGGCTTTGCTCTCTCCTTTCTGCCTTCTTTCTTTCTTTTGTAAAAATGTCTCCCTTATGTAACAGAAAAAGACTATTAATCCACTGCTCCTGGAGGTCATTTGCCCTATTTTGTTGTTGGATAGGAACCTTGTTGTTGCCCTTGTTGTTATTGTTGTCATTGCTTTTGTTGTTGTTGGATAGGACGGAGAGAAATAAAGAGAGGAGGGGAAGACAGGGAGGGGGAAAGAAAGACACCTGCAGACCTGCTTCGCTGCCTACAAGCATCCTCCCTGCAGGTGGGGAACCGGGCCCTCAATCCTTACGCAGGTCGTTTCACTTCACGCCGTGTGCGCTTACAAAATGTTTACTTTTTATTGAAGTTGAAAGTGTTGTTTACACTTCTGCGTATCTGTTTATTTTTTATAGAGGCAACTTTGCTTTGCTTGATTGTATTGCACCTATAGTTTTTCACACCTCTTCAAAAGGAATTTGTCACACTACTGGATGATTTCACTCCCCTGTGGGTTATAGAGAAGTAAAACACATGAACTTGCAAAAAAGACCACACACACACACACACACACACACACACACACACACACACACACACACACGTAGATCAAGTGTCTCTTAAGACTGAATGAGAACTATGGTGGCTATCTTTGTGAGGACAAAGACACAGAACTTTGATGGTGGGTGTGCTGTCAAACTGTACCCTATAACCTCATATTCTTGTATGCACTGTTCAGTGTACACACACATACACACACACACACACACACACACACACACACACACACACACTGGATTGACAACAAAAAATAAGTATGTTGGCACACAACCCCGACTACCAAAGTGCAAATATCCCCACACAGTTGTCACGTGGATCCTTTAGATCTCCCTTCCCCTTCTATCCTCTTACGTTAGCAACCTCATTTATTTTTCTTAGAGTTGGAGGGAATTGGAGAAGGAAGGGGGAGGGACTGAGTGGAGGATTGGTGATGTAGGACAAGCTCTTTTGGGCAGTTCTTGGCTGCAGATTTGGACTGAGATTTTTCCTTGTGTCTTGGTGGCTCAGTCTGTTGGTCAACAATGCTTTCCTCATGGTGATGGTGCAGCTGCAGAAAGGGGAAATTAAACACAATAAACTGAAAGCCTGAGCTTAAAACAGGAAACTGCCGCTCGCACCTACATTCCTTAGGACAAGGCATATGTTTCAGCACAAAGTGTGTATGCTTCAGGTGGACGAACTATACATTTGTATCCAATGTAGAGTGGTTTGTCTAGGGCAGTCAATAATTCAATCTAATGCACTTAGTAATCACTGACAACAGGCCGACTAAGTTTGAGGTCAGGTGGTTTTGAATACAGTTATAGAATCACAACATGGCTCTTTTTCTTAGCTTTCAGAAACAACTTCACATTGAAATTTAGGCTGGTTCCAATACCCCACTATTCATATAGAATTGGCATTTTCCTTCCCTGTTCTTGATTGTCTTCTTTTTTTTTTTTGGTTTAGGATTATTATAGAAATATAATAGAGTACTAAGAATGAGTCATTTGCAGACACAGCTTCTTGATTCCCCTTGAATAACCATAGCAGAAACCATTATTGTCATCTAATAAAATCAATGATATTCTTTAGGTTGCTACTCAGTCTAACTTAACTTCTTTGTTCCACAGGGGATGAATGCCCCCTTTTCAGTGGGAATCAGAACACCATAAAATAGCTCTTTCATGGGTAGAAGTATTTTGGATTGCATGACTGTATCTTTTGTGCTTGACAGTTCCTCATGCTAAGAATCAATTATTACTCTGTCATTCAGCATGTATCACATATATATATGTATATATGTATATATATATGTATATATATATATATATATATATATATATATATATATATATATATATGATATATATGCCTCCAGGGTTATCACTGGGGCTCTGTGCCTCCACTATGAATCCACCGCTCCTGGAATCTATTTTTTCCTTTTCTTGCCCTTGTTGTTTATTGTTGTTGTTGTTATTGTTGTTGGATAAAGAAGAGAGAAATCAATAGAGGAAGGGAAGACAGAGGGGAGAGAAAGATAGACATCTGCAGACTGGCTTCACTGCTCGTCTGGTGATTCCTCTTTGCAGGTGGGGAGCTGGGGGCTCAAACCGGGATCCTTGCGTCAGTCCTTGAGCTTCATGCCTTGTGAGTTTAACCTGCTGCTCTACCGCCCGGCCTTCAGCACATATCTTTTGTGATATTCCTTTGCAAGAGGCTAGGCGCGTTAGTCACAACTGGCATTTGGATTATAGTCACAATGTTTACTAACATGTCTTTTAACTAGAATTAGTTATCTAGAGAGGCCAGAGCATTTTATAGTTGAATTCTAAAAAGTTTCTCATTAATACTGGAAAACTTGAACAGTAATTTTAGCACTCCTACCTCACATTTTATTTTTTCCATCCTTCATTATCGTGATGGGTAAGCTTAAACCTGCTTCAAGCTCCTAGTCTCCACCTTCAGGGGGATAATTCATGAGTGGTGTAGTGCTGTTGTCGTCTCTCACTGTCTCTTTTCATCTCCCCCTTTCTCAGTTCCTCTGTCTTTCTCCAGTAAAATAAAATAAAGAAACCATCAGGGCTCAAAAGACATTAGGAAAATGTTGCTGCAAAAAAAAAAAAAAAAAAAAAAGGAAAAGGAAAAAAGTTATCACATGTCTAATTGAGATTGTACTCAATTTTCAGTGGGCCTATTTTGAAGAGCATTCACCAAATTGTTGTGTGTCGAGATGCCTGTGACCTGGGTCATCAAAGGTCTGAAAAGCATGTGACATATTAAGTGCTTGAGGTATTGGCAAATGTTTAGTCTGGAGAAAAGACACCTAATTGACCAGTGTGATTCTATCCTTCTGTATTGAGACAGAGGACAGTGACTTGGAGAAAGGAGGTACTCTTTTCTGTTTCGCTAAAAGAGTAGGCGAAGAAGATATTTGGCAGGTTTAAACTCATTCTAGGAGTAAACTTTGTCATAATTTCATCCTTTCAGAAGTGTAGTGGATGGTTTATTATTTGCCTCCGATTATTGTTAGTGTCACAGTAATATTACCAGATATTAGTTCATTGCTACTGACATTCTCCTATCTAAAATGCTTCAAATATTTCTGTTGGGGCTTCCTTTCTGTTTGCAAGATGTATGGTCAGAGATGCAGTCACTTCAGCTGTGTTTTTGTGTTTTAAATATGTAGATTGTAGATGTTGAGCATTTTAATCCGTGAAATCATAACATTTTAATACTTGAAGCAATCTTTTTAAAACTTTTTTTAACTGTTGACGCAGTTAAAATGATCTGATCCTCCATATGACAGATTGGGAAAAATCAGATGTTTAGAGTTTTTTCTACATTCAAGGCAGTCCACTGCCTATTAGAACATTAATTTGAACATTCTTCTAAGTGCTTATTATTTTTCTCTCCAAAGGAATTTTTTGATTAAGTGTCATTTATTTATTATTATGAGAGAGAGAGAAGAGTAAAGAGATAGTACTAGAGTATCACTCTGACACATGTGATGGGGAATCAAAGTCAGGACCCTGTGTTTGAGAGTTCCAACAATTTATCTACTGTGCTGCTGCTGCTTGTACATCTCTAAGTGCTTTTTGAAGATTTTTTTTCCCATCAGGAGGTTATTGATACACGTGTAAAACATCTGTTTTCTGCAAAACACTATAACCCTCACCTAGGTCCTCATCCACCATCATGCACCAAGACCTGAAAGCCCCACTCCCTCCCCTGGAAAAGCTTACTTTGCTGTAACACATCAATCCAATCCAAGCTCTGCTTTCACCTTCTTTTCCTGTTTCTTAACTTTTCTCTATGAGTGAGATCATCCCATATCCATCTTTATTTCTGTCTTACCTCACTTTATTTGCATTTCTCTTACAATCAATGATGTGGAGCATTTTTTAAAACATGCCTGTTGGCCTTTGGATCTTTTCTATGGTGAATAAATATTCTGTTAATATCCTGACCCCATTTTTGGATAGACTCATTTTTGTTGTTGAATTTGGTGAGCTATTTATCTATTTTTGTTATTAGCCTCTTATATGATGCATGTCATATAAAGATCTTCCATTCTGTAAGGAGTCTTTTGGGTGGTGGTTTGTTTTGCCCTGCAGAAGCTTTTTAATTTGATGAATTCCTCTTGGATTATTTTGTTTCAGTCTTCCTTACAACTGGATTTGTATCATTGAATTTGCCTATAAAATTCTGATGGAAAATATTTCTGCCAATATTTTCCTTTATGTATTTTATAGTTTCTGGTCTTAGATTCGGGTTCTTCATTCATTTGGAACTTACTTTTGTGTCTGGTGAAATGTACTGATTCAGTTTCATTCTTCTTAAAGTTTCAACACAATTTTCTCAAGACCATTTGTTAAAGAGACCTTCCTGGTCCACCTGCATATTAGATGTCAGGCTCAAGCAAAAACTAGTAAAGTCATGGGCCCTCTGGAATATAGCTAAAATAGACCTACTAGTTTTTTCCAGAATGGAGACCCCAATCTTTATCTGCAATATTCATGCCCTTAGGTTCATGATTAGTTTACAATTTGTTCTGCATTATATCTTAACTCTTATTTCCTTTCTTTCTTTCTTTCTTTCTTTCTTTCTTTCTTTCTTTCTTTCTTTCTCTCTCTCTCTCTCTCTCTCTTTCTTTCTTTCTTTCTTTCTTTCTTTCACCTCCATGGTTATTCCTGGGGCTCAGTGCCGGCACTACGAATCCACTGCTGCTCCTGGAGGGTCTTTCCCCCTTTCTGTTGCCCTTGTTACTGTTATTATTATTGTTATTGTTATTACTGTCTTTGTGGGATGGGAGAGAGAAATCGAGAGAGGATGGAAAGACAGCAAGGGGGGGAGAAAGACACCTGCAGATCTGCGTCAACACTTGTGAAGCAACAGACTACCACCACCCCACCACCCCAATCCCAGCAGAAGGAGAGCCAGGGGCTCCAACCAGGATCCTTGAGCAGGTCCTTTTGCTTTGGGCCATGAGAACTTAACCCACTGTGCTCCCACCCGCCCCCCATATCTTAACTCGTTTTCAGTCACCAGGTTCCAGATGCTAACATGATGCCAAACTGACTTTCTTGGGCAGAGGATCCCACCATGTGTCTTGGAGCCTCGCCTCCCCAGATCCCAACCCCGCTAGGGAAAAAGAGTTACAGGCTGGGAGTATGGATCGAGCTGCCAACGCCCATGTTCAGCAGAGAAGCAATTACAGAAGCCAGACCTTCCACCTTCTGTACTCCACAATGATCCTGCGTCCAACTCCCAAAGGGATAAAGAATAAGGAAGCGGGGGTCCAGTGGAAGCACAGCGGGTTAAGCACAAATGGTGTGAAGTGCAAGGACAGGCTTAAGGAGCCCTGCTTGATCCTCCCGCTCCCCACCTGCAAGGGGGGTTGCTTTCACAGGCGGTGAAGCAGATCTGCAGGCGTCTATCTTTCTTTCCCCTTCTCTGTCTTCCCCTCCTCTCTCCATTTCTCTCTGTCATATCCAACAACAATGACACCAGTAACAACATCAATAATAACCATAACGATGATTAAAAAAAAAGAATATGGAAGCTGTCAGGGGATTGGATAGGGAGCTCTGGGGTGGGCAATGTGTGGAAATGTACACCTCTAATCCTATGTTCTTGTCAATGTTTCCATTTTATAAATAATAATAATAATGACCCCCCTGTATCTATTTAATAGTTTTTGTCCCCCTTGTAAAAAATTAGATGTCCGTAGTATGGAAGCTTGTTTCGTGCATCTCAATTTTATCTCACTTGTCAGGCTATTTTTGTTTCAGTACCAGGCAGTTTTGATTACAATGGCCCTAGATATATAGTGTGAGATCTGGGAGTGCAATGCCTGTCTCCATTTCTGTTCTTTTTTTTTTCTCCTGGACTTCTTTGTTCTTCTCTTACAATATCGTATATTTGATGGGAATTTGTATTTGATGACATTTAATAATAAGCAGATATGTCAATACAGAAAAATTGATAGACTGAAGTTACCTTTTTAAAATTATCTTATTTTTTTAATTTTCTTTTTAGTGATTTAATAATGATTGATAAGACTGTGCTATAAGAAGGGCACTATAATTCCATACAGTGCCCACCACTGGAGTTCTATATCTGCTTCCCACCATTAGAAGTTTCTCTATTCTTTATCCTTCTGCAAGTATGTACCAAAAATGTTCATAGAAGGTGGGAGGTGTGGCTTCTGTAATTGCTTCTCCTCTGGACATGTGAATTGGAAGGTGGAGCCATACTCCCAGCCTGTTTCTGTCTTTTCCTAGTGGGGCAGGGCTCTGGAGAGGTGGGGTTCCAGGACACATTGGTGAGATCATCTGCCCAGAGAAGTCAGGTTGGAGACATGGTAAGATCTTCAACTTGGTGGCTAAAAAGCATTAAGATATAAAGCAGAACAATTTGCTTAGTAATCAGTAACCTAAAGGTAAAAGTATAGTAAATGAAATTTGCAGTCTTCATGGTGGAATGAACTAGGAATTCCACTTGAGGTATATTCCAATGGGCCCATCACTACAAACTTTGAGCCCAGTAGTGAACATGCCTGTTGGCTACAGAGTATTGTCTGGGAAGATGGGTTCAGAGTTGAGGATAGGACTAGAAAGCTGAATCAGGGTAGAGAGTAGCTCCCAAATATGGGGAAAGTATATAAATACCATTATCTGTAAACCCCATAGGTGTAATCTCGGGCCCATGTCTATTCATATTTAGCACAGGAACCTGTGTAACCTCTGCGTCCCTGGCAGTTTGAGCTCACATTAAATGACACAAGTCATGGTAAGGTCTTATATAGTGTAGTAAACCTTAACCATTTGATTTTCAAAGTAAATCAAGTCCCCACATATCTTGGCTATAAAAATAATTATCTATTACCTTCTTAAACCTAAGACTTCAAGGAACCTTTCTCATGCTCCAGATGCAAGGCCTGCAGTGTCAGCCCTTCAGCTCCAATACTCTAGTGAGATCTTTCCTAACTCATAGGATTCCTTTGCTCCATTGTAGGTGGTGTACTTCCTAACAAAGTTACAGAACCTAAATATAGACCAGCCAGGACCCATGAGATAGGGCCCATATGCACATGTATCCATATGTTGGGGGAAGATATATACCTTAATGTAAAAGTGCACAATAGTCTACAGTGATTCAATAAGTGCAGCAAGCAGAAAGACCCCCCCAAAAAAAACAAATAACAAAAAAAGACATAATAAGGTACTTAATCAAAATATTTTCTACTTAAATGCCTACTCCCTATTTCACTTCCCTCAATTACTCTAAGCCCAGATGTGTCAGATAAAGTAAGGAATACAAAATCTGGATAAGAACAAGGGACCAGCACAATTTGTACACTTTAATGATGGCCCTTTTGATCACTATCATGCCACCTCGTCATCCAGGGCCCTAATCAGGGAATCCTTGGATTCCCATATAAATATAATGAGCCTGGGCCTCTACAGGACCTTGGCCTTAATGTAGAACAACAGTGGCAGAAATTGCCCCACTCTCTGAAGGGTGGCTGGGTCAACATACTCTGCCAGTTGAGGAAGACTGGTTCTAAAATGAATTCTGCATAGAATGTTCCTAGCTATGGAGTTACCTTTTAACTGTCCCAAGTGTTGCATCTTAGATTATGCATTATGCAACTGTTTATCTTCAGGGGTTAAAATCTGGGGTGTGTGTGTATATATGTGTGTGTGTGTGTTTTCTGGTTGTAGGTGGGCTTGTTTGTTTGCTTTACCAGAACACTGCTCAGCTCTGCTTTTGGTGGTCTTGTTAATTGAACCCAGGACCTTTGTTGCCTCTGACATGAAAGTCCTTTTGTATAACTGTTGTGCTGTCTCTTCAGCTCCAAAGGTTAAAATTTAATGACCTTGCAACAGAATTTTGACAATGTAAAAAAAAAAAAAAACTGGTTTGGTAAATAAATTGCTTATTTTTAAGGTAAGGCTTACTTGGAAACTCCTGTACATAAATAATGATCTTTCTGAAACAAAAGTTACTAAAAGCAGGTTAGATAAGGTTTAAGTGTTGATTCTTTTTTATTTATTTATTTATTTTCCCTTTTGTTGCCCTTTTATTGTTGTTGTAGTTATTGATGTCGTCCTTGTTAGATAGGACAGAGAGAAGTGGAGAGGGGAAGGGAAGACAGAGAGGAGAGAAAGACATACACCTGCAGACCTGCTTCGCCACCTGTGAAGGGACTCCCTGCAGGTGGGAAGCCAGGGGCTCTAACTGGGATTCACTGGTCCTTGCTCTTCACGCCACATGTGCTTAACTGGCTGTGCTACCGCCAGACTCTCTTAAGTGTTGATTCCAACATGACCCAATCAACGGTGCTTATCTGTCACCTTCCAAGAAGAAAATGTAATTTTGTTCAACACTTTATAGAGTGTCACATAACCTGATTATTAGTGAATTTGAAGATTTCTATGAAGACCTGAAAATACAAATCAAAACACTAAGCAATAGGTGTCGCATACTTTAAAGGTAGTGAAAATAAGCATTCATTTTGGAGGCACCACTAAAATTTCAGGTGAGATATCAGAGTGTATTAAAACAAGGGCAGGTTTAATGGTCTTAGAATATTGGAAAGAAGGAACTATAACTTATTTTGATAGGAAGATTTACTAATGGGTGATTATTCAATAAATTGGGCCAGAGAGGAAAATTTGATAATGAAAAGGATTTGCTGGTTATTGATGTTAATGGGACATATAATATCACAGTTCCCTGTATTTAAAATTACATAAGCACAAGTGTCATTTTTTATATTTTATTTATTTTCCTTTTTGTTGCCTTTGTTTTTCTTTTGTTGCTGTTGTAGTTATTGTTGTGGTTATTGATGGTGTCGTTGTTGGATGACATTGTTGGTCATGGTAATGGGTTTAAACAATACAAGGTTTGTTAGGGCATTACACAAACATGTGGCATATATTTAGATACACAAAATAAGCAATTATCATCAGGGGTTTAGAAGTCTGAGTATAGTTATCAAAAATTTAGTCTCATAAAACAAACAATTTTCAGCTGAGGTATAGGTTGCTCATGTCTGTACAGAGGTCTAAAAGTTTACTGGCTAGCAGACTCACACGTGTTCAGTTCCCAGGAGAAGTAGCCATGGCAGATATTTGGCACATCTCCTTGGAGATGCTTCTGACCAGTGGAGGTAGCAGCAGCCAAAGAGAATGACCTGCTCCATGTCCTTGCTTTTTATACATTCCCTTCCCTGTGAGTCCTGCCTCAGGCTGACATCATTCGTATGCTAATAGTCCCAAACTCCTGTTGGGGTCACAACACAGAGGGAAGGGGGAGATACAGAGAGAGAGAGAGAGAGAGAGAGAGAGAGAGAGAGAGAGAGAGAGAGAGAACCTACAATTCTGCTTCACCAGTCACAAAGCTTTACCCTTGCAGGTGGGGGAGTGAGGCTCGAACTCAGGACTTTGCACACTCTGTAACGTGAGCTCTAATAGGTGTACCACTGCTGGTCCCCCATGGTTATTCTTGCTTGCCTGTCACTTTGTGAGTTACAGTCTTCTCTGCTTGGTCATAGTGAAAAGCTGACCTTCAACCAACTGTTCATACTATCAACTCTAAATTAAACTATTATGATCAATCCAAGATTATGAGTGCACCAACCCTCAGAATGCACAGTGTTTGTATTGAAGTGCAATCCTTGTTATTCTTGAGGGGTTTTGCAAGAACCAACTGAGCAGCTTGCTAATGGGCATGTCTTCTGAGCTTTCATTCTATGTTTTTTTAGTCACTGAAGGAAGGAATAGTTTGGGAGCAATAGAAAGAATTATGTCTTCTCTTGACCATTTATTTTAAGCATTCCTCTTTGACATAGATGTCCTCTCTGCCAATGGTTTTCAAGTTTTGTTCAGCATCCACTAGCTGAAAACACCCCCCTTTCTTCTGCATTCAGTACTAATAGAATTAAAATGAGGGAGATGACTGATAAAATTAATCGACAATTTATTTCAAAATAACCTGTTCACACAATGGTAATGTACTATTAATAACAACTTTTCTCATTTTATGCAAGCACACTTATCCATTGTTGTCATTGAGAGACACCATAACACTGCTCCACTTTTTTCTGCAGTACAGTAGTTCTAATACTGGGCCTCATGCAATCAAATGTTTGATCTAGAGCTGAGCCACCTCCCTGACATGTTTCTCCTTTCCTTTTCTTTTCTTTTTTCTTTTCTTTTCTTTTCTTTTTTATTTCTCTCTCTCTCTTTCTTTTTTGATGTTTTGAATTTTCAGTTACTGTACAGTCTATGTTTCTAAGTGTTGTTGTTGTTGTTGGAGTCCTTCACTTTCTCAACCTCATGGATTCCTGTTGAAATTTAACCCTGACTTTGCCTTATCCTCTAGTTTAGGGGAAGAGAACAAACAGCCTTAAAGCTATATTTGTCCTGTGAAATGATTTGCTCTGGCCCTGCAACTGAAGGTAGGACTCTGCAGGTAGGACTCAAAAGTCAACAAATCTAGGAACTTATTTTATATTAACTGTAATTTTTTTCCTCCAGGGTTATTGCTGGGCTCGGTGCCTGCACCATGAATCCACTGCTCCTGGAGGCCATTTTCCCCCTCTTTTGTTGCCCTTGTTGTTGTAGCCTCGTTGTGGCTATTATTATTACCATTGTTGTTGTTCGTTGTTGGATAGGACAGAGAGAATGGAGAGAGGAGGGGAAGACACAGAGGGGGAGAGAAAGACAGACACCTGCAGACCTGCTTCACCACCTGTGAGTGACTCCCCTGCAGGTGGGGAGCTGGGGGCTCGAACCAGGATCCTTACGCCGGTCCTTGCGTTTTGTGCCACATGAGCTGAAGCACGTTGAGGTGGCAATCATTGCGTTGATTAGGTTTTGATCAGCAGATGCAATATTATTTGTATTAATTGGGAGACGCATGCGGGAAAGTGGGCCCTATCCTAAGGATCCAGGACTGGGGGAAGTATAGGCTCTGTAGTGGAGCTGTGAGGTTCCTGCTGTCTTAGGGTTCAAAAAGACAGTGGATAGTTAATGTTGTCATCACATTATTTGGTAATTGGGTTAACTTTGAAAAGTCCTTTTGTTAGGGTTTGCTGTATAGTACCTAGTGCAGGTTTATAAACAATAACTATTTTATCCTTCATGCTTTAAAGAAATATCTTTATTAGTGATTTACAACATTATAAGGTAATAGGAGTATAATTCCACACCACTCTTACCACAAAGTTATGTGCCTTAGCCCCCATGACTAACCACAATAATTCTCCCAAGTTCATGTGTTCCATATATGAATAACCCATCTGGTAGTTGTCTTTCATTTCCTTCCTTACTTCACTAAAACCATAATTACCACTGTCTCCATCATTTTGTCTAAAAGGATACAATATCATCTATTTAAATTGCTGTGTAGTATTTCATTGATATATGTCCCATAACTTCTCCAGTCACCTGTCAATGGGCATTTAGGCTGGGCCAACACTTTGCCTATTCTGAGTAGTGTGGTTATTCACACTGGGCTCTGTATGTCCCTTTGAATTAATGTTTTCATCTCTTTTGAATAAATGACTAAGAATGGTATCACAAAATCAAAATGTTAAATTAACTGACAATTTGTATGATATGACCAACAAATGATCTAGTTGTCCATAGAAGTAAGAGATGAATACTGGAAGAACATTCTTGATAATTCTGTTGAGGAGCCCAGTACTCTTTCATTATTAAAAATCTCCTGGTAGCCTTGTTCAGCAGTTTCTCACTCTCCCCTTTGACTGAAGTTTGCCAAAGTTAACAGCTTCCCAGAGGTCACCAAGATGATAAATACTAGAACAAAGACTTCTTGTCTCACTGTATACAAAGCTAAGGTCTATGTTTTTTTTTCCTACTTGATAATACTTGCTTGAAAGTGGAGACAAAGGATTAGAGATGAGTCTGAAAGACATACAGTTTGAATAGTTAAGTGGGAGGTGGTGGGAATTACTCAAAATGAAAGCCAGATAAGCAAGGCACATTAAAGGGAGCAACCATGATTCTGCTGGTTAAGTAGAAAATCAACCTTACTCATAGTATAATGGAGACTTAGGGTTAAAATTAAACAGCTGGCCCTTGGAAACTCAGCCATATAGTTGAAATTTGAAGTCAGAAACCATAGTCCTTTCCTTACTCTTACTTAAGAGCTGGGCTAGTTCTCTGTGAGGAAAATTAAGTCCTTATTTGTTAAATATGTTGCGTGAAGCATTGTTCTTCTACACATTGTGATCTAAAATAAGTTGTTGTCTTTTGGGGATATTTTTTAGGCAGAGGTGAAGGGGAGAATCAGATCATTTTGTGAGATTTTTGTAAGACAAATAGCCTCTGCATTCAGCTGAGATACTCCCTAACAAAAGCAGATCTGATTTTTGAGAAAAATACATCTCTAATTTAGTTCTATTATTGGATTTTAATCAAGGGTAACAATTCAGTCAAGTCTCCCTAATCTATCACTGTCTGGCAAGATGATTTGTTTATAGCTAAGTTTGAAACTGGAGTGTTTAGAGACTAGTGATTCACACATGGATCTGATTCAGAAATAGAGATTAGGGTGCTACCTCAGACCACTGTGCAGTAAATCCCCTCAATTTGACTTCCTTGCTGTTTTCCAGGAATTGCTGAGTCTTTTGATCCATTGACCACTCTCTGAAAAAAAAAAAGTCCTCTCAGAGTCAATTGGGTAAAGCAAACAATTAAGCCCTTAGCTGATTTAAGTGAGAAGAGACTGGGTGTTTTGATGGAAATGCCCCATGGACAGTAAATTGATAGATAGGCCCTTGAAACAGGAAGATCCCACCAGGCTGTCTTGGGGAAATCAATTTAACAAAACCAACAGAATTTAAAGCTTTGTGGTCAGAGTATTTGGATTGTAATCCCAGTCTGCCTTTGCCTTTTGATAGAAGTGCCTTAACATCTTTGAGCTTCAGTCTTCTAACCTCGAAAGCAGATTTGATAGTAGACAGTCATATTAGGATCACTCTTAGAGTTAAAATGCAACAGTCCAGATTGTCTTTTGATGTCTACATTCTTCACCTTTAAAAAAATAAATCAAAACAGGAAATTATTCCCTTGAGCCTGAGAAGGCCTAACCTTTTGAGGTGTCATGTTAGGGTCTTTATTCAGGGGTAGGCAGCTAGAGAGTCCTCACTGCTTTAGCTAGTTAACTAATCATTTTTTTTTTCCAGCAGGATTATCAAAAAGACTTGTTGTCTGTATGAGAAACCCAAATGTTTGTGGCAGCCATTTTTTCCTTTTGATTTGTTTTATGATTTAAATAGAAATAGGGCGAGAGGGGAGAAAGAGAAACAGACAGAGAAAGAGACACCTGTAGCATTGCATTTGAATATTTTCCCCTATTGATGGGGACCTGGGCCTTCAATCGGGGTCCTTGCACATTGTGACTTATGTGCTTTAATGCATGCACCACTGCCTGGTTCCCTTGCCATTGTTGAATGGTCTCACAGACTAAGCTTACAGAGGTGTTGTTTTAGACATTGCCAGTCCTACAATAAGAACAGGGGGCTTGGAATGTTTTGATAAGATCTGTGACCCCCCACTAGGAATGGTAGTGGCCTGTTTGCATGCCTCTCCTTCAGCAAGTATCTTGGCTTGTCATTGTTCCTCCTGGAACACGCAGTCTTCCTTTTTAAAAGATGGTTGTCATAGAACAGCAAGATAACTAATACCTTAAAGTTTTTATTTTTTATTACATACAGTCTTAGGCTCTATTCCTGACCTATTGAGTCTGAATCTGCTTCTTAAGAAAGTACCCCCTCCTCACCTACTTCTTAGTTCACTTCCATCAATCACTCCAAGGCTAACCTTGACAGACTAGGTAAGGACTATAAAAGACAGATAAGAGCAAGACTGGCATACTTTAATGACGACTCTTTTGGTTACTACCAGGCCACTCCATCACTTGGGGCCCTAGTCAGGGAATCCTGGGATTCCCACACAGACATGATGGGCCTAGATCTCTAACAGATCTCTCTCTCCACTGTTACTGGTCATCTCCATCAAGAACAACATCATGTAACCCTTTGTGGGCCCTTACAGGACCTTGCCCTCAGTGTGAATCACCAGTGGTAGGGACTGCCCCATACTCTGAAGGGAGCTTGGGTCATTATACTCTACCACTTGAGGAAGATGGGTCCTGCAATGAGTGCAGCCTAGAATGTTCCTAGCTATTACCCATTTCCAACACTGTCTCCCCAGATAGTACCTTTAGCCCACCTGTGTGTTAGCTGATGGGCTTAAGCAAAAATTGGTAATGTCATGGCCCCCTTGAAACATACCTAAAATAGAACTACTAGCCTTTTCCAAAATGCAGATCCCAAATCTCATCTGCTATATTCTTGTTTTAGGTTCCATATTATTAAACAATTTGTTCTGATTTCTATCTTAATGCTTTTCAGCCACTAAATTGCAGATGATACCATAACACCAACTTGACTTCCCTGGGCAGAGGACCTCACCATTCCTTTCTAGAATCCCATCTCTCCAGAGCTCTGCACCACTAGGGAAAAACAGAGATAGTCTGAGTGTATGGATTATCCTGCTAACACCCATTTTCAGTGGAGGAGCAATTACAGAAGTCAAACCTTCCACCTTCTGCACCCCATGATGATGCTGGATCTATACTTCCAGAGGGATAAAGAATAGGAAAGCTTTCAGCAAGGGGATGGGATACGGAACTATGATGATGATGGGAGTTGTGTGGAATTGTACCTATCTTGTCCTCTGGTCTTGTTGATTATTTTATTTTATAAGTAGAATTTTTAATATTCATTTATTTATTTTCCCTTTTGTTGCCCTTGTTTTTTTTTAATCGTTGTAGTTATTATTGTTGTTGTTATTGATGTTGTTGTTGTTGGATAGGACAGAGAGAAATAGAGAGAGGAGGGGAAGACAGAGAGGGGGAGAGAAAGATAGACACCTGCAGACCTGCTTCACTGCCTGTGAAGCAACTCCCCTGCAGGTGGGGAGCTGGGGGCTCCAGCCGGGATCCTCAAGCTGGTCCTTGCTCTTTGTGCCACGTGTGCTTAACGCGCACTGAAGACTGAAAGGCCCTGCTGAGGTGCTGGGTTCACGTGGTAGAGCATTTAGTGTATAGAGTGCAGTGACCCAGGCTCTAAACTCTGGACCTCCATATGGATGCATCATGCAAAGGGGAAGCTCTTCTGTCTGTCTCTGTCTGTCTCTCTCTTCCTCCCTCCCTCCCTTGCTCCCTCTCTTCTCCTCCCCCCCAACCCCCCTCTTTCCATCCAATAAGTTTAAATAAAAAAGAAGGAACAAAAAGATAGTGCTGTAGATGATTTCTAGATGATCTGTTTGGTGAAGGTAGTGGCACATTCCATAGAGCACGCAGGTTGTAGGCTTTTGAAGTAGGGGGGCAAGTTTACAACAGGTGAAGGAGTTCTGCACTTTTCTCTTTGTCAGAAAAAAGTCAAACTCATTTATTTTAAAGATCATTGGAGGTGTCCTTATTAGGATTCCAAGGAAATGCGTACATGTTTTCAATCTTTTAAAAATATTTCAATTTATGTAAGCAGAAAGTGAGTTGGATACGTGCACTGTTCCCGCACATACAGTTCTGGGCATTTAACATGGGACCTCATATATGAAATTCTGTGCTCGGTACCAGTCTCAATATTTTTCACCCTTATTACCTCTTGTTATCTTTCTACTTCCTCTCCTTCTGTTCTTCCTCTTCCTTCTCCTCTTTTGCTCTTCCTCCTCCTCCTTTCTTCTTTCTTCTTCTCCTTCCAGCTCCCTTTCCTCTCCTCCCCTCCCCCCTCTTCTCCTCACCCCCCCCACTTCCTCCTTCAGATAGAACCTGAGAAACAAAGAGTAAAAGAGACAACAGCACTGAATCTCCCTTCACTGCAGTGGCCTGGGCTCAAACCTGGGTTGTTCACATGCCAAAACAGCACACAATTCAAATGAGGTTTTTTTAAAAAAAATTTTTTTAACCAGAGCACTGCTCAGCTCTGGTTTATGGCAGTGTGGGGGATTGAACCTGGGACTTGAGAGCCTCAGGCATGAAAGTCTCTTTGCATAACCATTATATGACCCACCCTGAATGAACTATTTTACTGGCCCTCTTATTTATATTTTTTGGAGAAACAAAAAACTACTTTGTTACTTTGTTTCCCAAGACCATTTGAAACCTATCATTATCAATAACTGGCTCAAATTTACTTTTGTGACTATTGTTTTGTCACTTGGATTCCCACTTTATTTAATTTGTTCAGAAATAGCATTATCATACTGCATTACTGTAGATCAAACTTTAGTAGATTAGCAGTGATGTCTGATCATTGAGGCTTCTGAAGTAAATATAGATACTTGGCAGAAACCCACAGATTCAAAACTATTAAGGAGAACTAGACATAGCCTCCCTCCCCCCTTTTATTAAGTGTGCCATGTCAATTTGATATGTGGTCCAGGACTTTCTTATATGGAGATGTATATATATAATATATATATATATATATATATATATATTATATATATATATATTTGATAGATTACGTCTTTGTATTTTTCAAGAGACTAAGTTCACATCTTTGTCTCAGGGGTCTTTCAGAAGGCTTTGCAAATGATAGATATTTAAGGAAGTTACAACAGAAAATAAGCCTGAATTTCAACCCTACCTCTGCTATTGGGAGAAACATAATTAGCACACAGGCTGATGTCAACCTGACATTAAGCCTACCGAGCGTACAATAGATGTACATAAAGCCACAAGGAATTGTGGGTGTATAGGAAGTTTCAAGGAATGTCTGCAAAATTTCATTGACATTTATCTTATATAAATTTTAGAGTTTCTGGTCTAATATCTAGATTTATTATTATTATATATATATTTTTTTTTACCAGAGTCCTGTTCATCTCTGACTTACTGTGGTGGAGGAATTGAACCTCAGGCATAAGAATCTCTTTGCATAACCATTATGCTATCTACCCTGCCCTAATATCTTTAATGCATTTTGATTTGACCTTGATGTATGGTCTTAGGTGGTGATCTAGTTTCACTTTTCTACAGGTTGCATCAGCAGAAGGAAACAATTTCCTTGTTTATATATCTTGGTTAAGGAGAGGAGATTTTATCCTGAAGCACCTGATCAGTTTTGTGACCTTCATGTCAATATAGGGTCTCCCTCCTGCTGTTCCAGCCTCTTTAGGAAAACAGCAATGGAGACTTATGAGGTCTTAGTTGTAAATTGGTAAGTTCTTAGGTGATTTTTTTTCTTTTCTTTTTAACAGTCTCTCTTGTTGCTAAAACTCAGACCCAATCTAATTTGGTGCCTGCTGTCTCTGACCACTGGTTTTTAGTCCTGGGAATCACTTACTCACCCCCCTTTCCATCCACAAGCCACATGTGTCTGTACTTAGTTGTGGCTTAGGTGATTTTACTTTTTTAAACCGATGTTTCTTTAATTGGGACCTGTATGTGGTGTGCCTCAGCTGCCAAACTCCCTGTCAGGTGCCAACTGTCCCTTAGTATGGACCTTTTATTCCTGGAAGTTGTCTCACCTTTTTTTCCCCTGCCCATTAGCCACAGGAATCTGTACTCATCTGTGGCTCAGGTAGTTTTTGAAGAGTTCCTGGTCATATTTTGTTGAGTTTCTAGCTGATTTTCGTTGCTTTTCCTAGTTGATTGGGTAGAGCAAAACAGCTCCGCTGCTACTCCATAGCCATGCCTCTGGAAATTCTCCCTAAAATTGTTTTTATCTTGGCATTTTCCTCTATGAGAAACAAGATGCACGGTTTTTGTTTCTGTTGGACTAGTATCTTACAATTTGCAAATAAGACCAAGGAAAAATTAGTTTAGATCTTCTGGTGTAAGATAAAGTGGGTCTCTAACTCTTAATACATTAAAATCCAGTTTGGTATCTTATAACCTCTTCTCAGCAATAATAGGGAAATTTGAGGCAGTAGTGCATGTAAGGAAGCTAGATGTGGGGGCCAGGCAGTGACACAATGTAAGCTACTAAGCTCAGGGTTTGAGCCCAGTTCCCACCTGCAGGGGTCCACTTCATGGCCAGTGAAGTAGGTCTGCAGATGTCTATCTTGCTCTTTCCCTCTCTTCCCCTTCCCGCTCAACTTATCTCTATCTTATCCAATAAAATGGAAAAAAAAATGGCCACCAGGAGCAATGGTTTTTCAGTGCTGGACCAAATTCTAATGATAACCGTGGAGCTAGCGGGAAAAAAATGGGGAATCTAGGTGCAGTCAATGTCAACCGGTTTTTAAATACTTCTTCTAGCTAACCTTTCCTAAGAAGTGTCAGGAAACTCATGATTTTTGAAAAAATCATTTTGTTGGAAGCATAATGGTTGTAGTCCCATTGCTAACATGTGAATACTATTTCTCATCATGCCTGTGACAGCTGTCGACACCCCCCCCCCCAGCTTAAATACTTTTCCTCCTTTGTGTATTTGGACTCCTAGACTCTATCCACACATCCCTTTCTGTCCTTACTTTCTTTCCGTAGAGTCCATTGCTTTGATGCAGTACACCACACTCAGTTTAAATTTCACCCTGTGTTTCCCTTTCTTTCCTTATTTCTTATGAGCTACGTGTAAAGGAGATCTTTTTGTATTCTAATTGATGAACACACTTCATCAAATCATCATTCTCAAAATATTCTGTTTGTGCTTTCCTCCTGGCCAACTGGTACTGCCATTTATTTTTGGGCGTTAATAGTTGACAGTGAAGATATTTAACAGATTGATCATTCAAAATTGATAATAACTGAATAGAATTCACTGCCTCGGCCTGTTTTTTGTTTGTCTGATTTGTTGTTGTTGTTGTTGTTGACATTGTTGTCCCAGTTGGCTTCACTACTCCATGTGCATGTTTTCAGATAGAGAAACAGTGATCATAGCACCAAAACTTCTTTTAGTATGGTGAGTGCCTGGCTTAAACCAAGTTCTCGTATGACAGAAAGCAATCTAACAAAGTGCACTATCTTGCCAGTCTTTATGCTCCCCCCCCCAAAAAATTGGTATTATAAATTTATTTTCCCTGTCTTTTCTTTCCCACCCATCTGTTGTTCTGATGATCAGATTATATAGTTCACAAATTTGATCCCAGACAAAAGGCTAAAGAAGGTACATCAGTAGTCACATTTATTTATTAGTGCATGAGATAATGGATTTTTTTTTTTTTGCCTCCAGGGTTATTGCTGGGGCTCAATGCCGTTCACTAAGAGTCCACTGTTCCTGGAGGCTGTTTTTCCCATTTTTGTTGCCCTTGTTGTTCATCATTATTGTTGTTATTGCTGTCATTGTTGTTGGATAGGACAGAGAGAAATCGAGAGAGGATGGAAAGACAGAGAGGGGGAGAGAAAGATAGACACCTGCAGACCTGTTTCACTGCTTGTGTGGTGACCCACCCTATAGGTAGGGAGCAGGGGGCTCGAACCAGGATCCTTACAAAAGTCCTTGTGCTTTGCGCCATGTGTGCTTAACCGCTGTGCTATCGCCCGGCCTCCCATAGAATTTTTGTTTTATTGGAGAGAGTGAGACTGGCCACAACACTGAAGTTTCTTCACTGTGGTTGGGGTTTGAACTTGAACCTTGTCCATGCACATCGCAAAGCTATCCAAGTGAACTATTTAGCAGGGTTTCAATCAAGATTATAAATGTTCAAAAATGGAATCCAATGGAGCACAAAGTATTCCTTAAAAATAGCAAATATTCTCAGAAAATATAAAACTAAAGTCTCTGTGTGTGTGTGTGATGTTTGGTTGAATATATGCAAGTGTGAAGCTTTTGCGTATTTGTGTGTCACTGTCAGTTGAACGTGTGTGTATGTGTGTGTGTGTGTGTGTGTCTGATGAGAAAGCAGGCAAAAGGCAGAAAGAGAAAATCTTAAGCGTCTTTTTGTTTCCTTACAGTCCAGGAGTCTGTTCCTCATTTGCTTTCAAAACCAGGTTGTGTTGGGGAGTGGGCCGTTCTTGAATCAGCCTCTTTGTTGGGTGACATATATTCCCTTTGCCAAGGATAAGTCATTTTTGTTGAACTATAAATTGGGGCATTCATTAGTATGGAAATAAGGTCTTTTAAGACCAAGAAGAGCTTATGTATAAATGCTCTTTTCCTTTCGCTCTGCTACAAAGAGCTGATTGTGGCATAAATGCACTCAGAGTCTCCACCAGTGTATGCCAAAATGGTTGGTAGGCCAGCCTCCTAAGACATTGCTGCCGGTGCATGTTGGGTTTAAGAGACAAACTTTATCGGTTGATGCTAAAAAAAAAGTTTAAACATACATACACACACACATACACACACACCTGAAATGAATTCACACAAAATTGGTGTTTCAAACTAACATAATCTTTTCTTTTTTTAAAGAAATTTATATTTATTTACTTATTTTCCCTTTTGTTGCCCTTGTTGGTTTTTTATTGTTGTAGTTATTATTGTTGTAGTTATTGATGTCGTCATTTTTAGATAGGATAGAGAGAAATGGCAAGAAGAGGGGAAGACAGAGAGGGGGAGAGAAAGACAGACACCTGCAGACCTGCTTCACCGCTTGTGAAGTGACTCCCCTGTAGGTGAGGAGCCAGAGTCTGGAACCTGGATCCTTAAGCTGCTCCTTGCGCTTTGCACCATATGCGCTTAACCAGCTATGTTACCGCCCAACTGCCAACATAATCTGTTATGCTGCTTGCTTGTTCCTTTTGTCTGGAGCAAAAAGACCTCTCCATATTGGCAGGAAAGACACTCATTAGATGAAGTATAACGTGTTCTGGACACAGAACATATAAGGATGACTTCAAATATAACGTTTTGCTTATGTGTAGACCTTTTTTTTAAAAAAAAATCTAACTTAAATTACCCAGGAAAATTTGCTGCAAAAAGCTTAGAAACTGATTATTCTTTTTGTGGTATGATCAAAACTGAAGGGTGTGGTAGGTGAAATTACTCAATTGGATAGTATGCTGTTTTGCCATTTGCATGGCTGAGGTTCGAGTCTTGCACCCACTGTGTTGGAAGATGCTTTAGTGCTGTGGTCTTTTTGTTTGTTTGTTTTTACTATCTCTTCTTTAAAGAAAGAAAGAGAGAAAGAAAGAAAAAGAGAGAGAGAGAAAGAAAGAAAGGAAGAAGGAAAGAAAGAAAGAAAGAAGTGGAATAGTCTAGGCTATCTTCTGTTTTCCAGCAATGACTCTGGTTGCTCAGATGAAGCCACCCCCTGTGATCTACTCATCTAACCCCTGGCTTAAAAAATCAATCTTCTTTGCTTTGCAGCTTATGTAAAAGAAAATTGAAGCAGCCACTCAGTCAAGTAAACATGAAATGTAGTGGGTTGCAGCAATTAAGTAAAGGTTTGAAACTCTGCTTACTGCTCTATTCAGCATCAACAGAAACTGGTAGCTAGAAATTTTGTGGTTTGGCATTATCTGAGTACTAATCCAGGAACATATCACGTAAATCATGTTTCTTTTCTTGGCACTCCCCATGAGCATTTAATTATTGGCAATGTAAAATTACTTAAAATGTCAAAACACTTTGTTAACAATTATGTTGTTCTGCAGGTTTTTTTTTCTAAAACAACTTTAGGAAATTAGTCACCTGGTAGAAGAGAATAAAGATTGAAAACAGTATTTTACTGTTATCCACATGTTGTGATTTTGATTTTTTTCTATTCCTTCCATCTTCCCTTCCTCTTTCCCTCCCTCTTTTCCTTCCTTCCTTCCTTCCTTCCTTCCTTCCTTCCTTCCTTCCTTCCTTCCTTCCTTCCTTCTTTCCTTCCTTCCTTCCCCTCTAGGGTTTCACTGCTCCAAGCAGCCTTTTTATTTTTCTTTTTGCAAGGGAGGTAGGTGGGGGGGTGAGAAGAAAAAGAAAGATAACACCGAAGCTTCCCCCTGTGCAGTGGGAACTGTTGTCAAACTTGAATCATGCTCACACCAAAGCAGATGCACTACCCAGTTAAGCTTTCTTGCTCGCCTCCATGATGACCTTTCATCTCAACAAGATTTTGACAAAAGCATTGAAATTATGCACCACTTAGTCACACATAACTATGCCCTTTTTTCCAGTACTCTAAAGGCTATAAACTTTAAGCATTGTACTCAATCCAATTAAATTATCTTTGCCAGGAGAGACTTCAAATGGAAAATAATCCAACTCTTAGAAAACATGAGAAATAGGTAGCGTAGTAACATCACACTTACATCAGTATTTACTTTCAACTCTGCCATTAATATTATAACAATATGTATGTGTGGTCTAGAATGTAGACATGCTGTATACTTCTTCAAATCATACTGTTGCATGGTGAGTGCTGGCTATTTACAACAACTTCACAGTATCAAAGGCCAGTACTATTTCTTAATGTGTGTATTTGAGTTTGGGTGACAGTATATGCACAGGTTGGGGGGGCATTTGATTATTTTTAGCCCTCTCTTCATCCAACCCTGTAAGTAATTTTGGCTCCATTGTGGTTTGTTCTGTTTCAGAACCAATGTATCCAAAGATAGTGTTATGCCCATGACAGCTTTCTTCTTTGTTCGCTATATTTCTCTTCTAGTTAATATAGTCTTTGAGGATATTTGCACTTAACCCAAATCATCTATGCTATATTCTTGTGAGAGAAGGTAACTTACTGAGTGACCATTCCTGCAAGAGAAAATGGTTTCACATGAAACAAGAGGCTAGAAGTTTGAGGAAATAAAAAGCTTAAGTGGGGAGTCGGGTAATAGCACAGTGGATTTTCATGTGGCACAAAGCTCAAGGACCAGCTTAAAGATCCTAGTTGGAGTCCCTGGCTCCCCACCTGCTGGGCTAGCTTGCTGGGAGAGAGACCAGGAACTGGTGGCAGAATGGTAATACAATTCTTTATTCATGTGGAGCCCCAGAGTCGGGCATGAGCACAGCAGGTCAAGCCTCTTGGCGCCAAGCCGCAGTGGCTGCTTCCCACTCTGCACACCAGCCTTTCTCCAGGTCGGGACGTGGGAGAGAAAAGAGAGGGAAACCAGGAACATAAATGGCCTTTATAGGGTAAAACCAGAAGTGTCAAGTCAGAATGAAGACAGCTGCGAAAGGGGTTGGAGAAAAGAAAGAGTGGGAAGGTAGAAAGCTTCTGTAGCAACAGTTGCTAGGGTTTTAACTGGCGGGATTAATGTAGGTAGAGTGAGTTTCGAGGTAAAAAGTAGATCAAAGGAATGGATGGGGAATCTTTCAGGCAAATCGATGATTATGTAAATGGGCCATAGTATCGGCAATGGAGAGGGGGGGAGGCTGGTTTAATGTCTGACACCCACCTGCAGGGGAGTCACTTCACAGCGGTGAAGCAGGTCTGCAGGTGTCTATCTTTCTTTCCCCCTGTCTTCCTCTCCTCTCTACATTTCTCTCTGTCCTATCTAACAACGACGATATCAATAATACCAACAATCATAACTACAACAACAAGGGCAACAAAAGGGAAAATAAATATTTAAAAAAAGGTTAAGCAGTGTTTGCTCTAAGTTTCTATGTTATTAAAACATGGTGTTTATTAGGAAGTATAAGTCATTATTTATTTAAATTATCTGTAATTTTTATTTATTGGGTAGACACAGTCAGAAATTGAGAGGGAAGGGAGTGATAAGCAGAGAGACAGAGAAACACCTGCAACACTGCTTCATCATTTGCAAACCTTTCCCCTTGCAGGTGTGGTCTTTATTATTATTTTTTAAGTGAGACATAAATTTAACAAATCTTTAAAAAATGAAAATTCCTTCCTTCCCTTCCTATCTTCCCTTCCTTCCTCCTTTGGTGTTTACCCATCACTTCTATATTACTTTTATTTTTTTAATTTTTAAAAATATTTACTTATTCCCTTTTGTTGCCTTTGTTGTTTTATTGTTGTAGTCATTGATGTCGTCGTTGGATAGGACAGAGAGAAATGGACAGACGAAGGGAAGCAGAGCGGGAGAGAAAGATACATACCCGTACACCTGCTTCACCGCCTGTGAAGCGACTCCTCTGCGAGTGGGGAGCTTGGGGCTTGAACCGGGATTCTTAAGCTGGTCCCTGCACTTTGCACCACATGTGCTTAACCTGCTGCGCTACCGCCTGACTCCATTTTTCAATTTTTATTTATAAAAAAGAAACACTACAAAAACCATAGGATAAGAGGGGTACAACTCCACACAGTTCCTAACCCCAGAACTCTGTATCCCATCCCATCCTCTGATAGCTTTCCTATTCTGTATCCCTCTGGGATTATGGATCCAGGGTCATTATGGGATGCAGAAGGTGGAAGGTCTGGTTTGTAATTGCTTCCCCACTGAACATGGGCATTGACAGGTTGATTCATACTCCTAGCCTGTCTCTCTCTTTCATTAGTGGGGCAGGGCTCTGTGGATGTTGGGCTCCAGGACACATTGGTGGGCTTGTCTGCCCAGGGAAGCCCGGTTGGCATTACTTTTCTCTTGTTTTGTAAGAAATTATGTTTTGTGTCCTTGGTTTGTGTCCAATACTGCAAAGAGGGTTTTACCTCAAGATTCTTGAAAGAAATCTGTGTTCAAGTTCATTTCAGGGTTTTATTGGAATTCTCAGCTTCCCCCCCACAAAGACTGATTTTTATTTTTTTCAACTTGTGACCCTTTTCACCTTTAACAAATGTCACAATATATATCAGTGACTTCAAAGATATTCTACTAATAAAATGGCCTACCCAGATAAATGACTTTAGCCAAGGACCGTCATGGTAGTAGCACACATTTAGAGGAGTTACACTGGGGACACAGGGTAATGAGGTTTAAGATGCCTTCCCCGTCTCCTTCATTGCTTGATTTCTTATCACCAGCCTGTACCTGCAAATTGTGCATTTCAACCATGTTTTGCTTTTAGCATTCATTTTCTTACCCCACCATACGGTTACTGGCTCATGCTGGTTTCTTAATTCTGGCACAGTACAAACTTTCTCATCCTACCAGGAGACTACAGTGCAAAGTGGGGTCTCATGATAATATATAGTTTCAGCCCTCGGTGCTGTCAGTTTCTTTGGGTTATTGCAGTAATTTCCCAGCTCTAAACAATGCCCTCCAGCCTCTCTCTCCCACTGCTGCTTCAGACATTTTTATAAAATACAATTCTTACTCACATGTATCTGTGCTGAAGATTACATAATGGCTTCTCATAACTTCCGGTTTTTCCATGACTCTCAGAACAGTCTCTATACCTTATTAGAACCTTTTGTAAAGGACTTCTAGCAATTTCTTCTAGCCTCATCCTTTACTGTCCCTTATAAGAGCCCACTTCAAACTCTTCCAAAATAATAATTTGATACTTTTTTTGTTTTTACTTTACTTTGCCTTATACTTGTATATTTTCTACCCAATTCTGGTTTTTCTAACAGCCAACTAATGGATTTTGATGTTTGCTATTTATCTTTTACGTCCTGTTTTTAATATCACCATGTGAAGAATTCTTTCAATCTTCTATTTCTATACACCAGGCAAAATTATTCATTCTTTTCATGGAAAATTGGCTATTTTTCTTTAAATCACATAGCTTTTATGACTAGAGGAACTCAGGAATGGAGACTGAGTTTTCTCTATTTTCTTCTTACTTTCCTTTCTCTTGATTTGCAAAGGAAATTAGCATATACCCAACACTCAATGTTTGTTTAAATAATTAAATGAGAAAATCTAAAACTAGTTTTGGTTATTAATCCTGGGAAGCCAACCTTCAATCCTGACTTCAGCTAAAGGTCTAATTGTCATGAGCTAAACTGCTTGTAATTTTCAACCCGCTGAAATTTAAACATCTCCCTGGAAAAATGTTGTCACTCCTTTTTTCTGTATCTAGAATGGATAGAATATTTATTAGAGATGGAAACACTGAAAAACCCTGTCTCACACTTCTGCTATATTCCATCAGTCTTTAATCATGATTATCATTATTATTATTTGGTTAAAACTTTTAGCCAGATAGTCATTCTGCCTTGTAGTAATTAAAGTTGCCCTGAAGAGAAATGTGTTGAAGTATCTCATTTGGGAAGAGTCAATAGAAATTGGTTTTTAATTCTCTTTGGCCTTGTTAGTTTTCTAACCTGCCTCCTAGTCTATTTGTCTCACTAATTTAGTTTTTCTGATTTCCTTCATTGTGCCAGGATTGTATCTTTTCATTTGTTTCATATCGAAAGAAGAATTGAATGTTATGTATATAGAGAAGCTGAATTTTAATTAGCTCTTACTGTAGAAATAACAATATATCCTTGTCTTCTAGTGTCATGTGTAACTTTGATGGAAAACATGAACCACACTGAATGAAAACTATATATTTGCAGTCTTAGGAAACCTTAGCTCTGTCAATTGAATATATTAATTGTGGGTATATGGAACCTTATATTTTTCTTGACGTAGCTTGGTATAAAGTGTCATGTTCTCAAATCTAAGACATTTAGCTTGTTTATTTCACTTGTACTGTAGGCTTGTGTAGTCTGAATACTGCCTTCTAAAAACAAGCAAGTGCTATGTGACTTGCATTAAACTTTGAGGAGTCACTTAAATAGCTTTTTGTTCGAGAATGTAGTTTCACTCTGTCAAAATGAAATCAAAACTCACATATTATGTTATATTGCTAACTCAATTATTCAAATTATAGAAGAGAACTATAGGCTTTCTCTTGCTCTGTTAATTCCCCAAAAGATGTTCTTAATTTAGAATGCTTTTCTTCCTGTGGATTAATTCCTTCTGTGTATATATGCATAAGAAGCGTCTTCTATTAAATTCTTGGTGGTCTCTGGCAAAAATTATTAGCTCCTGTAGCTTCTAATATCTAACAGTCTGTCTCTATCAAATTCCTCTGAAGCTAACACTCCTGGAGGGATGCATCCATAGCAGGGCAATGTACTGCTGAGATGTCACAGGTGTGTGTGGGGGGGGAGGGGAGGGTACTAAATAACCAATATTATAAATGTCTTTTCTTAGCCATTTAAGGACTACTGACTAGTGTAATGAGATTAATGGCTAGAAAGTGAAATCTAGGTAAGTAACCACCAATAGATCCAGTGCTGTACAATGTTCTTAAAAGTTAATAAAAAAAATATGTCACATCTAGAGAATGGTATGACATTAGAAATTAGAGACCCTTTTACAATAGCTTATCTTTTCTTTTTTTGTTTATAATGGTTTGCTAGAATACTAATATTACAATTTGTAATTCCACACCCCACCCACCACCAAAACTCCATTTGCCCACCTTCCAACTTCCCAGAGATAGCCACCACAATTCTAAGAAGTCTTTTAGTTTGCTTACTTCTGTTTTGTTTGGATTTTTTTTCATCAAGTTCATATAAATCAGATGTATAGATTCCGAATAGCAGAGACGTCATCTGGTTTTTTTTTTATGTTTATCTTTTTACTTATTTTACTAAGCATAATTACCTCTATTTCGTCTCAAAGGACAAAATGTCATCTTTTTTTTTTAATCATATAGTAGTATTCCATGGAATGTATACTATAAGTCCTTTAGCCAGTATTCTGTAGATGGGCATTTAGGTTGCTTCCATTCTTTGGCCATTGTGAATAATGCTGCTATGAACACAGGGGTGCATATATCATTCCTAATTAGTGTTTAAATATTCACTGGATAAGTACATAAGAGTAGTATTGCTGGATCATACAGTACTTCCATTTTTGTTTGTTTAGGGTTTGTTCTTATAGTCTTCAAATAGGGCTCTACCAGTTACATTTCCTCCTGCAATGTAGCAGAGTGTCCTTATTTTATATTTTAACTGTGGTAATGGCTTTCAGGAAAGTTGGACGTTAATTTGGTGTACAGTGGAACTCTCCAGATGAAGCAACTTAGACCTAGTGAGTTGCCATTGAGTTCGTCAGTGGCAGAACTGTCCTACTTCTTTCTTCCAAGCCTACCTATGTCCTTACTTTTATTATTATTTACTGTACCATGCTGATTTTCAAATTTTGTTTTTTGACCCCAAACATTCTAACAACAGTGAGTCATTTCAATATACAATGAAAAGTCGGTTTACAAAGAAATCCTTGATATTTTCCCATTCTTCTTGGGTGTAGCCCCGTCTGTAACAGCTGAGGGGATTAGCTTGTAACATGCTTGGTTCTTAACATAGCCTTGCTACTTTCAAAAGGGATGATTTGTGAAATGCTTTTTTTTACATGCTTAGTAGAGTGTGCAACTCTGGTATGTGAGAGAAACCTCTTTTGTACTGTATGAGAGTGCCTTTGTTGCTTTACACTGTAGACCTTTTTAATAGAAGGCAGGGGGGCAGAAGCCTATTATGCTGTATGCTGTTTTAGATTTACAATTCAAAATTATGTCCTTGGTGTTGCTAAAAGAAATTTCATGATGGGGTATTAGGAAGTGTTTGGCCTATTTGGGCAATTATTTATCTGTCTGCTTAAAGCCTTTCCATGTTAGGGGGGAAAAAAGGGTGATCAATTAGAAAATAGTGTACAATGAATTTGATGAAATCTTGTAAGCACTTTTGGTTGCTAAGGCAACATCTCCTTTTGTCTCTGTTTAATGTGACTTCCCATTCTGCTGCTTGACTTCTTGAAAGTAGATATTTATTTTTTAAGTGAAACAAAATCAGAAGCTTATGGGAAAAAGGAGCAACCCTTTCCCTTTCATTTATTTTTCCTGGATAAAATTCAAAGTAAGTGTTCATCTATAGGGTTCACGTGAGGCAAAAATGGTGAGACGGCAGTTATTTGACTTTGGCAGCCTTTGTGCTCAACCTTACTGCAAAGTACCCTTAAACTTCTGGATGCCTTCTATAATAGCTACCTATGCTCCATGCTAGAGGTATATATACACTGATGCCACTTGTACCTGACATCTCACTCATAGGAATGCCAGCCTGTGGCCATTCTTTCCTGCAGCAATGGTTCCCAAAGGCATAGTTAGCTGACATGCTTGGTTTTAACAGACAATAAATTGTTCTCATACATACTCTTTAGCTGAGTTTTAAGACTTCACAATTTGTTTGGTTATAACCATATTTAGTCCCAGCCTTTCTTGACCTTTACTCTATTGAAATTTTAGGCCCGATATATGTATTTTGTGGGGCTGGAAGATGGCTTGTCCTTTGTGTTGCAGGATACATAGCAATATGTTTATTCCTCCCCAGTAGATTCTGCTAGCAGCAACCCCAGTTAGGACAGTGTTAAATGTCTTCACTGGGAGTCCAGTAGCACAGTGGGTTAAGCCCACGTGGGGCAAAGCGCAAGGACTGGCGTAAGGATCACTGGTTCGAGCCCCTGGCTCCCCACCTGCAGGGGAGTCGCTTCACAGGTGGTGAAGCAGGTCTACAGGTGTCTATCTTTCTCTCCCCTTCTCTGTCTTCCCTTTCTCTCTTCATTTCTCTCTGTTCTATGTAACAATGACAACATCAATAACAACAATAATAACCACCACAACAAGGGCAACAAAAGGGAAAATAAATATATATGAAAAAAATTAAATATCTTCACTAATTGCTAAAGGTCAGTTGGTAATCCAAAAAGCCCACACTTAGGAATTATTGCTTAGTCCTATGGGTGTCACTCCACTTTGACAATTTTAGTGTTTGTGTATTTTATTTGGCAGGTTAGTAGATGCATACTTAGAGTCATGAGACTATCTTATTGTAAAAATAAATAGTTTGAAACTTTCTAGTGTTCACTTAGTTGGTTCCCCTCTCTTAATTGAAGAGGCTTGGAATGCAAGTATTTCTTACAGTCCAGAGGACTCACTCATCATTTTGTTGGGTTTTACTTTGAACCATGTAACTCAAAATTGGAACAAATGTGTCCTTTTACATAACCACCATGCATATCATGATGGGCAACAGTGCTATTAATTAGCTCATAAGTTTTCCTTTCTAAACCATCTCCTTGGACCAAGAAGAGACCACTTATTTGCCTTCTGTGACCATAATTTTTTTTAAATTTTTGTTTTTCCCCTTTGTTGCCCTTGTTGTTTTATTGCTGTAGCTATTATTGTTGTTGTTATTGATGTCGTTGTTGTTGTATAGGACAGAGAGAAACGGAGAGAGGAGGGGAAGACAGAGAGGGGGAGAGAAAGACACCTGCAGACCTGCTTCACCACTTGTGAAGCGACTCCTGCAGGTGGGGAGCTGGGAGCTTGAACCTGAATCCTTACACTGGTCCTTGTGCTTTACGCCACTTGTGCTTAACCCGCTGTGCTACCGCCCGACTCCCGACCATAATTTTTTTTTCTTTTCTTCAATCATACAGTTCTTAGCAGTTTGTGTTGGCTTCCGTTATTCAGCATGCCTTCAATATGTATCTATGTTGCTTCTTTAATTGGAACATTCTTCTTTATATGGTGGAGTAGCATCCAGGATGCAATAATATTTGTTCATTCACCCATCTTTAAGTGGTTTATGCTTTTTTAATCTTACCAATTTATCTCCTATGAGCAGTCATGTACATTTATCTCTGTGAATATATATACTCACTCTTCTTACATGTACACTTACAAGTAGAATTATTTTCATTTTTTTAGTTTAGTTGTTATTTGGTTAAAGTACCATATATGTTTTAGGAGTAGAGGTGACACCTACTGATTATGGGGAAGGGTGAGATATATTACATCACTGAAACATGCTCCACTCTGCAGTATGGTGACACTGAGGCTTAAATCTGCGTTATGCTCATGGCAAAGCAAGTGCATTGTCCAAGTGAGTTATTTTGCTGGCTTTACTTCTCACTTTTCTACATGCTTGTCAATAACAACATGTCCACCAGTAAGTTCAGCTGAAGCCCATTGGACTACTCCCACCCTTTGCTTTCCTTCCTCAGGCCTTTCTGGGAATCTCAGTTCTGCACTCATGTTACAAACAATTTATTACATGTTTTTACTTTTCGTCTATCTCTGGAAGAAATTATACACGTTCTTGAAATATATCAGTTGAAGAATCATTGAAGAATATCCTATTTGGTTTTGTATGTCTTTCTCTGTATGACATGTTAGGAATTGAACATAAGTTCCCATACATGCAAACCCAGCAGTCTACCTTTGCACATACTCTTTGACTTCATTAAAAGATGATTGATTTTGAATACAGTTTAATTTCTATTATGAGTTGTTAAGAAAAATTAGAAGTTATTACTTTTCAAATTAGAAATTTTCTCCATATTTTAATAAGCATTACTCTATGTTGCTTTGTGACAATATATTAGTAGCGTTGTAAGATGGAAAATGATGAAAAATTAAGCCTGAGGAAAATGTTATAGAGCTAAACAGGAGAATTGCACCCAATTTCTATTCATAAGCATTGGAAAAAATAATATATTGATGTGTAAAGATGAAAAAATATATTAATATCTCCTAATATTGTTTTCCAAATATGTAGGTGAGACTAAGACATTCTCATTTAAAAATCCAAGTTGTTTCTTCCTCATTGGCCAGTAATACAAAAAAACAATAACATAAGTTTAAGGAGTAGAGAAATAAGCTAGGTCTGAGTCACATCTCTACATAAAGAAGAAAATCCTGAAAGGAATATGTCCTGGTTATAGAACATATTTTTATGTCAAATCTTAATGATTTGACAAATTAAAAAAAGAAACATAGCAATAATGTATTCAATTATATATGCTTAGTGCATTTCTATTGTTAACGCTCTGTATTTTTTTTTTTTTTGCCTCCAGGGTTCTTGCTGTGGCTCCCTGGTGGCCATTTTTTCCATTTTGTTGTTGTTGTTGGATAGAACAGAGAAAAATGGAGAGAGAAGGCGAAGACAGAGAGGGGGATCGAAAGATAGACATCTGCAGGCCTGCTCCACCACTTATGACATTACCCCCCTTCACCCCCCGCAGGTGGAGAGCTGAGGGCTCAAGCTGGGATCCTTGAGCCAGTCCCTGTGCTTCACACAATGTGCACTTAAACCAGGTGCCACTGCTTGGTGCCCTATGTTCCGATATTCTTATAAACAGCATCAGTATTATAGGAGTAAGAAAATAGAAAATCAGATTATTTTGATTTTAATAGGAACTCACAGCACTTTGAACTGTTATTTGAAGATGGACTTTTGATATCTGTACATATATTTATGTATGCATATATATATATCAAACTTTAAGGTAACTGCTACAACTATAAGAAAAGATAGGCCACACTTCATAAAGGAAAGGAAACAAAATCATAAAATCCAACTTAAATCCAGAAAAAGTATGAAAAGAATGATAATATAGCAGCTAGTATCCCTTTGACTGTGGGAGGTATCCATTCAAGTATATCAGCAACCACTTGGAATAGCAAATGATTAAAAATAATGAAGGGACAGATTGTCAGTGGATAGAAAAACCTGAACTAGATATTCATCGTCTGCAGGAAAGCAACTTGTTTTCATTGCAAAATTCTGACTTTTACATCATATAAATTGATGGTTTTCATATATGTTTGGTGTGTTCACATATTGTGATATGGTTGCCTCCATAGTAATGTTTTCACATGAAATAATTTTTGGCACAGTATCTTTCACTATCTTCTTTTTTAAAATTGTTTTATATTTATTTAGTTTCCCTTTTGTTGACCTCGTTGTTTTTTTATTGTTGTTGTAATTATTATTGATGTCGTTGTAGTTAGATAGGACAGAGAGAAATGGAGAGAGGAGGGGAAGACAGGGGGGACCTGCTTCACTGCCTGTGAAACGACTCCCTGCAGGTGGGGAGCCGGGAGCTCAAACCAGGATCCTTACGCTGGTCCTTGCACTTTGCTCCATGTTTTCACTATCTTCTTAAGATTAGAGTCCTACTCACTCCTGTGCCCTTCACCCTCTCTCCTAGATATAGATTGGGCTGGCTTACAGCTGGTGTAGCCAACACTGACTTTGATTTCACTGCCTCTAGCACTACCAGCAGCTCTGCCACTCCTAACACTCTGCCACCCCCTCCTTAGTGCAGCCCATCTATATTATGGTGCACAGATGAATAGGTCTCTGAGGTGCTATGCCCAGGCACTTTTCAGGTTGTTATGAATGTCTAATTAGTTATAAACCACAGAGGAGAAAACAAGAATGACTTACAATACCTTGATGTTGTTACCCAAGGAAACTACTCGAAATGTATGAAGACGTTAATGTATTGAGAGGACATCGTTCCACACAGCAGTATGTGAAGCTATATTATTTTCTAACAGAACAGATTAGCCATTAAACAACTTCCCAGTTTAGGAGAAGGGCACAATAGAGTGATAAAGGGTCAGCTTTCCAAGGATTTACCAACATAGTATTTGGGGCCATGGCCCACACTGTAAACTCTTTAAAAAAAAAAAAAACTGATCATTCTGTAACAGGTGATTCAAAATTCCCTTAAACACACTGAGATTACATAACACACTTCTAATATTCCATTTACTTATTTTATTAAGAGACAGAGCACACTGCTCAGTTCTGGCTTCTAGTAGTACAGTGGATTGAACCTGGCTGGGACCTCACCTCAGAGTCTCAAGCATGAAAGTCTTTTGCAGAATCATTATAGTATCTATACCCTCAGCCCCAAATAACACATTTATAAATACCAAATGGATCAAAAGAGAAATCTCAAGAAAAATGAAAAAAGATTTTGAACCAAATGAAAATGCAAGTTAAAAATAGTAGAATTTGAAAATTAATGCAGAGAGGAAATTTTATAACTTTGTTGCATATTTTAGAAATAAAAAGACAGATCTAAACTTAATGTAAGTTTCCATTATAGGAAACTATAGGGGGAAAAAATAGCAAATTAAATCCAAAATAAGCTGAAGTCAAGATGTGTAGCAGAAGTAAATGAAATACACAGGACCCTTCTCTCCTCCAGTTTAAAAAGCCAAGTCAATAAACCCCAAATCAGACTAACTAAAGAAAAAAAAAAAGACATGAATTACTGATGTCAGACCTGAAAGAGTAAACAGCATGACAGATTCCATGGAAATTCAAAGGATGATAAAGGATTACTATAGACGATTCTATGCCCACATAGAATGTGGCATTAACTGTACTAGGCTTTAAAGTTTCAATCTGGTGGCATCAAAAAAGTAAATGAAATCTAATCAATAATTAAAATTCTCAAACATTAATCATGAGCTACAGATGGTTTTTGTTGAAGTTATTTTTCCTATATATACATATATTTATATTTACTGGATCTAAACTCTGGCTTATAGTGGGACATTGAACCTGGAACTTTGGTGCCTCGGGCATGAGAGTCTCTTTGCATAACCATTATGTTATCTACCCCCTCCCCTAAGCATAGATGTTTTCATTGGTAAATTTATGAAAGAAACGATAATAATGCTCTATGGTCTCTTACATAGGGACCATGTATTAATTCATTCTATGAGGCTAGATTGCCCGAATATCAAAACATAACAAAGCTATCACAAGAGAAATATAAAATTTTAAAAATATATATGTGCAGAGATTGTTATGACAATATTATCAATATATACAAAAATTGGGGGGACAGGTGGTTCCATGCCAGGTTTAGTGCATACATTACCTTAGCATCTGTGTTCAAGCCCGTTACCCACTTGTGAAGGAAATGCTTAGGAGCAGGGTAAGCAGGTCTGCAGGTGTTTCTCTTTCTCTCTTCCTCACTATCTTCCCTTTCCCCTCTCAAATTCTCTCTATACTATCAACAGATAATGGAACAGTGCTGTGTTCGATCTCTCTCTCTCTCTCTCTCTCTCTCTCCAAATTTCATTTATTATAGGATAGAAACAGATAAATTGAGAAAGGAGAGGGAAATAGAGAGGGGGAGAGACAGAGAGACATCTGTAGCTCTTCACCTCTCCTGAAGCTTTCTCCCTGCAGGTAGAAACCAGGTGCTTGAACCCGGGTGCTCATGCCCTGTAGTCTGTGTTTCTCTCATCAACAGAATGAAAATCTTGATAAAGAAGTTGATTTATTGTCTATATGGGAAGGTCTTGCAATGCAAAAAATATAATACACATAGCCCAGAAGCTAAGCTAAAACAGGAAGTCACCATTCAGTAGATGTAAGTAGGGAAAACATTGCTTACACTCTACTATCTGTTTCTGCTATAAAATTTCTGTGAGAAAGTAGAATACATAGTATACCTTACATAACATTGCAGATATATTGCAATATAAAGTTGTAACCCAATGGTAAGTCAGGAAAATACATTTATAGGGAGCCGGGGGGGGGGGTGGCATAGCCAGTTAAGTGCACATGGAGCGAAAGCAGGACTTGACTGAGTTTGGAATAGGGCACCAAAGTAAAAAAATCTCTGGGTTTGAGGGTGAGGGTGGATGTTTGGCTTCACGGGGGTGGGGGTGGGAGGATATGGGATGCGATGGGACACAGTCTTTTGGTGGAGTGAGTGTTGTTTATACACTCCTACTAACTTGTAGTCATGTATAGCAGCATAATTTTTAATAGCCCACATGTAGAAACAACTCAAATGTCTATAGGCAGATAAGTGTTTCAGGTAGCTTTAGTGCTATTTACAGTGGACCACTATGAACTATACAAAACGATTAGGATTTTTTTTTAGATTTTTTAAATATTTATTTTCTCTTTTGTTGCCCTTGTTTTTTATTGTTGTTGTAGTTATTATTGTTGTTGCTACTAATGTCGTCATTGTTGGATAGGACAGAGAGAAATGGAGAGAGGAGGGGAAGACAGAGAGGGGGAGAGAAAGATAGAAAACCACAGACCTGCTTCACCACTTGTGAAGTGACTCCCCTGCAGGTGGGGAGCTGGGGGATCGAACCGGTCCATACGCTGGCCTTGAGCTTCGCACCGCATGCACTTAACCCACTGCGCTACCGCCCGACTCCTTTGGATTTTTTTTTTAAGATAGAATGTTAAACAAAAGGCAGCATAAAAGCTTCCTTCAATTTGATGCCAGCCAGTCTTGAATTTCGGTTGCAGGCATGATATTCTTCTGTTTTGTCACATCTTGTTTGGAACTTGAAGGAATCAAGGAATCAGACTCAGTGAGATAAGCCAGAAGGAGAAGAATGTCTAGCAACTGTCTTCATTCCTAAGTGAAACTTTATAAATAAAGCAAAGGGAGATGAGTGGCTGATGTTAAGTTGTGGGTTATATACACAAATGGAGAAGAAATCTTTATGGTGTGACAGTAACTACTTCGTGTACCATTATTTCCCCCCAGTAAAGAGATTAAAAAAATACATAAAAGATAAGACTGCACAGTGAACTGATAACATAGATGAAAATCTGGATGGACTCCAACAGGTATATTGTAAATACCTGAAGGTTTTGCTGTTTTTGCTTTGGTGCTAGGTTTTGAGTATATAGACCATTTGAAGGAAATGATGAGCTAGCAATGGTAGGTTTGAGATCTAAAACCTAAATAGAAGAAGTACAGAAAAGAAAAGGGACAAACATTTAGTTTGGAAAGCAAATAAGAAGGGTCATAATGCACCCCTATGTTCTTAGCTTCATTATTAACAATAAAAAAAAAGAGTAGAATCAGCATAAATGTTCATGGCAGATGGCTGAGCAAAGTATTTATGAAATGTATATATTCCTTGGAATGCTACTCTGCAGTCAAAAACAATGATATTTTGTCTTTTGGGTTGGGGGGGATGGAACTGAGGGAGATTATGCTTAGTGAAATAGATTAAGGAAGTTGTCCTTGATAGTTATCGCCTCTTTCCCTCATTTGTGGAATCTAGAAAACTAATACACATGAACTTGAAACAAATGAACAATAAACAGAGCAAGCAGTCTGTTTCCAAAAGTCATGAGAACTGTGGTGGGTATCTTTGGAAGGTGAGGGGTACAGAACTTTGGTGTAATCTCAGAATTTTGTAACTCACTATTAATTATTATTATTATTATTTTTAAATTTTTTATTTAAGAAAGGATTAATGAACAAAAACATAAGGTAGGAGGGGTACAACTCTACACAATTCCCACCACCCAATCTCCATAACCCACCCCCTCCCATGATAGCTTTCCCATTCTCTAGCCCTCAGGGAGCATGGACCCAGGGTCGTTGAGGGTTGCAGAAGGTAGAAGGTCTGGCTTCTGTAATTGCTTCCCCGCTGAACATGGGCGTTGACTGGTCAGTCCATACTCCCAGTCTGCCTCTCTCTTTCCCTAGTAAGGTGTGTCTCTGGGGAAGCTGAGCTCCAGGACATATTGGTGGGGTCTTCAATCCAGGGAAGCCTGGCCAGCATCCTGGTGGCATCTGGAACCTGGTGATTGAAAAGAGAGTTAACATATGAAGCCAAACAATTTGTTGAGCAATCATGGATCCCAAGCTTGGAATAGTGGAGAGGAAGTGTTAGGGAGGTACTCACTGCAAACTCTAGTGTACTACTGCTTTCAGGTATATATTTTGCAGTAGTTTATGGATACGTGTGCACATAAGCTCTCTCTCACCGAAACTGGTGTATATCTAGGTTATGGGACTTTGTTAGAAAGTGAACTACCTGAGATGAAATTAGAGTGTACTATAAAAGGAAAGGTCTCACCCGAGTAATGAAGCTGAAGGGTTGTCATTCCACACAAGAAGTCTCTGGACACAGTCTGAGGTGAAGCATGTTGAGGTGGCAATCGTTGCGTTGGTTAGGTTGTGATCGGCGGATGCAATATTATTTGGTTTGGATTGGGAGATGCATATGGGAAAGTGGGCCCTATCCAAGGGTTCCAGGACTGGGGGAAGTAGGGGCTCTATAGTGGAGATGTGAGGTTCCTGCTGTCTTAGGGTTCAAAAAGAAAATCGATAGTTAATGTTATCATCACATTATTTGTTAATTGGGTTAACTTTTAAAAGTCCTTTTGTTAGGGTTTGCTGTACAGTATCCAGTATCTTGTATATAGCTGTGCTATTGGATGTTTCTAATCTACTTGGTCTAGGCTTTTGAGAGAGTCCGCGTATCAAATACATAGCCTAAATATTAAAATGATTCAGTTTGTGTTTTGAGAAACTTTGAGACATACAATTGATTTTCCCCCGCTCATATTAATTAACTACTGATTTATATGTCTACATTTTGCTAGGAGTGTACATAAACACCATTCCCACCACCAAAGGACTGTGACCCATCCCTACCACCCAATCCCACCCCCCACTGGCCCAGGAAGCTACTGTCTACCCCTCACCACTGGGATTTTACTTTGGGGCCCTACTTACAATTTGATCAGGTCCTGCTTTTAGTATCCCTTTCAGATCTTCTTAATCAACTTCTGCTGATGAGTGGGATCATCCCATACTCATCTTTATCATTCTGACTTAGCTCACTTAACATAATTCTTTCTAGCTCTGTCTAAGATGGGTCAGAGAAGGTGGGTTCACTGGTCTTGATAGCTGCATAGTATTCCATTGTGTATATATACCACAGCATTCTCAGCCATTCATCTGTTGTTGGGCACCTGGGTTGCTTCCAGGTTTTAGCTATTATGAATTGTGCTGCTATGAACATAGGAGTACACACCTCTTTTTGGTGGGTGTTATGGAGTCCTTGGGGTATAACCCCAGGAGAGGAATTACTGGATCATATGGAAGGTCCATGTCTAGCCTTCTGAGAGTTTTCCAGACTGCTCTCCACAGAGGCTGTACCAATTTACATTCCCACCAGCAATGCAAAAGGGTTCCTCTGTCCCCACATCCTCTCCAGCATTTGTTGCTGCTGTCCTTTTTGATGTATGCCATTCCTACAGGAGTGAGGTGGTATCTTAGTGTTGTCTTAATTTGCATTTCTCTGACAATCAGTGACCTAGAGCAGATTTTCATATGTTTGTTATCCTTTTGGATCTCCTCTGAGGTGAATGTTTTGTTCATATCCTCTGCCCATTTTTGGATGGGGTCATTTGCTTTTTTGGTGCTAAGTTTGCTGAGCTCTTGATATATTTTGGTGATTAGTTTCTTGTCTGATGTATGGCATGTGAAGATCTTCTCCCATTCTGTGAGGGGTCTCTCTGTTTGTTTAATAGTTTCTTTGGATGTGCAGAAGCTTTTCAATTTGATGTATTCCCATTGGTTTGTTTCTGCTTTAGTCTTCCTTGCAATTGGGTTTGATTCATCAAAGATGTCCTTGAGGTGTATGTGGGAAAGTGTTTTACCAATGTTTTCCTCTAAGTATTTGATTGTTTCTGGTCTGACATCTAGGTCTTTGATCCATTTGGAGTTGATTTTTGTTTCTGGTGAGATAAAGTGGTTCAATTTCATTCTTCTGCATGTTTCAACCCAGTTTTCCCAGCACCATTTATTGAAGAGAGCCTCCTTTTTCCATTTAATCCTTTGGGCCCCCTTATCAAAGATTAGATGCCCATAGGTGTTGGGATTTACTTCTGGGCTTTCAATTCTGTTCCACTGGTCAGTGTGCCTATTTTTGTTCCAGTACCATGCTGTTTTGATGATGATGGCTTTATAATATAGTTTAAGGTCTGGTAGTGTGATGCCTCCATTTCTGTTTTTTTTCCTTAAGATGGTTTTGGCAATTCTAGGTGTTTTCAGGTTCCAGATAAATGATTGTAGTGTTTATTCTATTCTCTTAAAGAAGCTTGGTGGAACTTTGATGGGTATTGCATTAAATTTGTATATGGCTCTGGGGAGAATATTCATTTTGATGATATTTATTCTTCCAATCCATGAGCATGGGATATCTTTCCATTTCTTGGTATCAGTTTCTATTTCCTTGAGTAGCGACTCATAGTTTTCAGCATACAAGTCTTTCACTTCTTTGGTCAACTTTATTCCTAGGTATTTGATTGATTTTGCTGAAACAGTAAATGGGAGTAATTTCTGGATGTCTTCTTCTTCAGATTTAGTGTTTGCATAAAGAAATGCCACTGATTTTTGTACATTGATTTTGTAGCCTGATACCTTGCTATATTGCCTAATAACTTCCAGTAATTTTCTGCTGGATTCTTTAGGTCTTTCTATGTATACTATCATATCATCTGCAAATAGTGAGAGCTTGACTTCCTCCCTTCCAATGTGTATTCCTTTGATTTCTTTCTCTTGCCTGATTGCTATGGCAAGAACTTCCAGTACTATGTTGAAGAGTAACGGTGACAGTGGACAGCCCTGTCTAGTCCCCGATCTGAGGGGGAATTCTTTCAGCTTCTGTCCATTGAGTATGATGTTGGCTGTAGGTTTTCTATATATAGACTCCACTATCTTGAGGAATTTCCCATCTATTCCCATTTTTTGTAGAGTTTTGAGCATGAATGGGTGTTGGATTTTGTCAAAGGCTTTCTCTGCATCTATTGAGATAATCATGTGGTTTTTGGCTTTGCTTTTATTGATGTGGTGAATGACATTGATTGTCTTACATATGTTGAACCAGCCTTGCATTCCTGGGATGAATCCCAGTTGGTCATGATGATCAATCTTTTTGATGTGTTGCTGTATCTGGTTGGCCAAGATCTTGTTTAATATTTTGGCATCTATGTTCATCAGAGATATTGGTCTGTAGTTTTCCTTTTTTGTTCTTTCTCTATCAGCTTTTGGTATCAGGGTGATGTTGGCTTCATAAAAGGTGGAAGGGAGTATTCCTGTTTCTTCAATCTTATGGAATAGCTTAAGAAGTATGGGTATTAACTGTTTCCTGAAAGTTTTGTAGAATTCGTTTGTGAAGCCATCTGGTCCAGGACTTTTGTTGTTGGGGAGATTCTTAATGACGGTTTCAATTTCTTTGTATGTGATTGGTGCATTTAGATTTTCTAGTTCTTCTTAGTTCAGTTTTGGAAGTGCATAGGTTTCTAGGAATTGTTCCATTTCTTCCAGATTCTCTAGCTTGGTGGCATATAGTTCTTTATAGAAGTTTCGCAGGAGTCTCTAGATTTCTGTGGTGTCAGTTGTGATATCTCCTCCATCGTTTACAATCTATTCATTTGAGTCTTCTCTCTTATTTGTTTGGTGAGTCTGGCTAGGGGTTTGTCAATTTTGTTTAATCTTTCAAAGAACCAACATTTGGCTTCATTGATCTTTTGTATGGTTCTTTTATTTTCGATGTTGTTTATTTCTGCTCGAACTTTAGTGATTTCTGTCCTTCTGGTTGCTTTAGGGTTCCTTTGTTCCTCTTCCTCTAAGTCCTTGAGGTGTGCAGTAAGGTCGTTCATTTGAGCTTCTTCTTGGTGTTTAATATGTGATTGTATGGCTATAAGTTTCCCTCTCAGTACTGCTTTAGCTGTGTCCCAAATATTTTGATAGGTTGTGTCTTCATTTTCATTAGTTTCCAGGAACATTTGAATTTCCTGTTTGAGTGAGTCTCTGACCCAGTGGTTCTTAAGGAGCATGTTGTTTAGTTTCCAAATTCTGTGTCTTTTAATAATTTTCCGTTTTTTGTTAAATGTAGTTTTACTCCACTGTGGTCTGAGAAGATACTTGGGATGATTTCAATGCTCTTGAATTTATTGATGCTGTCTTTGTGGCCTAACATGTGGTCTATCCTTGAGTATGTGTTATGTGGATTTGAAAAGAAGGTGTATTCCAGTTTTTTGGGGTGGAGGTGTCTGAAAATGTCCAAGAGGTCTAGTGTGTCGATCTCTTCATGTTTATCAGTGAATTTAAAAAAGCACCCTGTTTGGTGGTGTGGGGTATCCTGCTAGGAGCTGGTCCCCAGGGACTGCTTGTGGCGGGGGGGGGGTATGCTTGAAAATTAAAAGGAAGAAAAAAGAATTATTTTCCCCTACTCTAATTCTTAACCCAAATTAAGTTATAGTCATCTCCTTGTCACTGCTATGACACCTTATTGGCTGGCCTGCTAAAGGCAGAAAATCCTATTGTTTCCAGGGGATGTGTTTGGAGCTCAGCGGCTAGCAGCTTCCAGTCTGCCATCTTCCGGGAACCCCCCCTCCAGACTTTTTTAAAGGATTTCTCGAAAATGAAAACTAGCTCCAAGTCCTTTGATCCAATGAGAGCAATACTTAAGAAGTCTTTGGATCCATCCTCAGGGTTGCGGTGCCCTGGAGACTCCCAAGAGAAAGCCCCCTAGCTATAGTGCTCCATTCAGGTCCTCTGCCGGCCCCCCAACAGTGCTCTGCAACTGGCGGAGGAGCCGCCTTCCTGGGCGGAGGACAATGCCCGGCACACCCGCCTTGCCCACCGCCGCCTGGGAAGTCTGGAGCAGCCCGCCCGCTAGTCCGTGCCACCTTTACTCTAATTCTTAACCAAAATTAAATTATAGTCACTTCTTTGGTGACTATAATTATTGACTGGCCTGCTAAAGGCAGAAATTCCTACCGTTTCCAGATGTGATCAGAGCACATGCTGCTAGCAGCTTCTCAGTCTGCCATCCAGGAGCGGTGGATTCATGGTGCAGGCACCAAGCCCAGCAATAACCTTGGAGGGAAATAAATAAATAAATAAATAAATAAATAAATAAATAAAATTTTTTTAAAAGAATTTGGTGACTTGACTTGCTCATAGCTTAATTTTTTTTATTTAAGAAAGGATTAATTAACAAAACCATAGGGTAGGAGGGGTACAACTCCACACAATTCCCACCACCCAATCTCCATAACCCACCCCCTCCCATGATAGCTTTCCCATTCTCTATCTCTCTGGGAGCATGGACCCAGGGTCATTGCAGAAGGTAGAAGGTCTGGCTTCTGTAATTGCTTCCCCGCTGAACATGGGTGTTGACTGGTCGGTCCATACTCCCAGTCCGCCCCTCTCTTTCCTTAATAGGGTGTGTCTCTGGGGAAGCTGAGCTCCAGGACACATTGGTGGGGTCTTCAATCCAGGGAAGCCTGGACAGCATCCTGGTGGCATCTGGAACCTGGTGATTGAAAAGAGAGTTAACATACGAAGCCAAACAAATTGTTGAGCAATCATGGACCCAAAGCTTGGAATAGTGGAGAGGAAGTGTTAGGGAGGTACTCACTGCAAACTCTAGTGTACTTCTGCTTTCAGGTATATATTTTGTAGTAGTTTATGGATATGTGTGAACATAAGCTCTCTCTCATAGAAACTGGTGTATATCTAGGTTATGGGACTTTGTTAGAAAGTGAACTACCTGAGATGAAATTAGAGTGTACTATAAAAGGAAAGGTCTCACCCGAGTAATGAAGCTGAAGGGTTGTCATTCCACACAAGAAGTCTCTGGACACAGTCTGAGGTGAAGCATGTTGAGGTGGCAATCGTTGCATTAGTTAGGTTGTGATCGGCGGATGCAATATTATTTGGTATGGATTGGGAGATGCATATGGGAAAGTGGGCCCTATCCAAGGGTTCCAGGACCGGGTTAACCCAATTACCAAATAATGTGATGATAACATTAGCTCATAGCTTAATTTAGCTTGCTTTAGCTTAATTTAACTTGCTTTAGCTTAATTTAACTTGCTTTAGCTTAGCTTACTAAAACCCTTATCATTTGCTCCTGCTACAAACCCCATGCTAGCAAGTGATGATACATGAATGAACATGGACTCTCTCCTCTAGAAATTCATAGAATAGAAGGGAAGACTGAAAAACATATAATTCTACTATTAGGTTACAGTATTCCTATGCAGTGATACAAGCATTGATAAGATGCAGAAGTAAACATTAAGGTGTGCATGTCTTTCCCAGAAGTGGTCTCTCAAGAGTACATTCCAGCAGGTTTCTAAAGGGTGAAAGGGAATTTGCCTCATCAAGGGCAAGTGTGAGGGGCGTGCATTTTGCAAGAGTTTTGCAGAGCATGGTAAAAATGTGGGGCCTTGGAACACCGTGAAATCTTCTGAGCATTAGTAACTGAGTAAGATAACTTTAAATTGTAAGGCGGAATAATAGATGTCCCTGAAGTCTCAACAGTCAGTCACAGTGGAATTAGTCAGCTTTCCCAAGGATGTTGGAATACTTTCAGCCTCTCAAGTAATTGGTGATGTTTATATTTTAGGGCAGGAAAGTCTTCTTTGAGTAGGAAGAAACTAAAGTCAAAAAGATCAACAAGAATCATATAAGGGACTCACTTTACTCAGTAGATCTGTGTAGCGTCAATATGGGAAATGTTTAGGAAAGTGTACTTACTAACTATAGACAACCCAGCTTTCAAATAAGTGCTTTTACCTCAGGCAATTTTATTTTAAACCACAGCTCTACTCTATTCTGTTAGTGGTGATAGGTATTGAACTTAGGGACAAGTCCTGTGAGCCACCACTGACTCCAAAGGGTATTTTATTATTTTTTTCCCAAGGATATTTTTAATAGGCTTGACAATGCAGTTTCCATTTAATTTTTAATGTATTGGATCTCTAAAAGTGGTAGTATATAGTAGGACAACTTTAGTTATTAGTTTCATGCTTAATTTAGTGATTCTCAACTTGTTTTATGTCTTTGTGTTGTTAAATTGGCATCTATTCATAAGATCACTCATTACCACTCAGTGACTTTCTATTACTAATTTTTATTTATAAAATAGAAACATTGACAAGGCCATAGGATAAGAGTGATACATTTCCACACATTTCCCATCCCCAGAGCTCCACATCCAATCCCCTCCCTTGAAAACTTCCCTATTCTTTATCTCTCTGGGAGTATAGACCCAGTATCATTGTGGGGTGAAGAAGGTAGAAGGTCTGGCTTCTGCAATTGTTTTTCCACTGAACATGGGCACTGACAGTTCGATCCATACTCCCAGCCTGTCTCTCTCTTTCCCTAGTGGGACAGGGACGAGGAGAGGTGGGGCTTCAAGACACATGATTGGGTCCTCTGCCCAAGGAAGTTGGGTTGGCATCATGTTATCATCTGGAATCTGGTGGCTGAAAAAGATTTATGATATAATGCAGAACAAGTTGTTGACTAATCATGAACATAAAGGCATGAATATTGCAGATGAAGATTAGGGTCTCCTTTTTGGAAAAAGCTAGTAGGTCTGTTTTAGGTGCATTCCAGAAGGCTCATGACTGTACTAGTTTTGTCTGACCCTGACATCTAATATGCAGGTGACCTAAGTTATTGTATGGGGAGATGGTTTCATAGTTGGAAAAAAATACTAGAAACCTGCATCAGGGAAGAGAGTAGCTCCCAAATATGGGGTCTTTGTGTTGTTCCTGATGGAGATGACCTGTTACAGCAGTGAGAGGGATCTGTTAGAGGTTTAGGCCCATCCTGTCTGTGTGGGAATTCCAGGACTCCCTGACGAGGGCCCCAGGTGATGGGGTGGCCTGGTAGTGACTAAAGAGTCATCATTAAAGGATACCAGTCTCTTGCCCTTACTCAGTTTTTGTAGTCCTTACTTTGTCTGACAAGGTAAGCTTAGGAATGATTGGGGGATGTGTAATAGGAGGTAGGTGAGGAGGGTATCTAGCACCAAATAGAAATGGTTTCATTAGGTACTTTAATGTGTGTGTGTGTGTGTGTGTGTGTGTGTGTGTATGTGTGTGTGTGTGTGTTTTAGTTCTTTCTACTTGCTTGCTTCATTTATTGACTCACTGCAAATGATTGTGTACTTTTAAGGTATATATTTTCCCCTAACTTAGGAATACATATACATATGCCCTATCTCATGGGCCCTGGTCTATATCTAGGTTTTGGAGTTTTGTTAAGAAGTGCACCACTCGAAATGGAGTTAAAGAGTCCTATTAGCTAGGAAAGGTCTCACCAGAGTAATGAAACAGAAGAGTTGACATTCCGTGCCTGGCATCTCTGGACACAGTCCGAGTTAAAGCGTGCTGAGGTGGTACTGATTGCATTGAGTAAGTTGGGATCAGCAGATGCCATATCAGTTGGTATGAATTTGGAGAAGCATGCAGGAAAGTGAGCCCCACCCTGGAAGCCTATTCAGTGATTTTTAAATTTACAGGAAGTGAATTGTTATCAGCAAATTCCAGAATCTTCCATAGAGCACATATCCTTTGATACTACTCTGGGGGGCTTTCTTCTGTGTAACAGTCTTCTGCTCTTTCCAGAAACACATGCATTTGAGAATCACTTACTTTTGAAATTTGGTGAGAGAACACACATACACACACAGATGCACGCAAATGAATTCATGTCCACTCAGAGTGCATAGGCCCTTACTTAAAACAGCTTCTTAGTTACACATTACTCAGAAACAGTATCATTACACTTATCTCTTGTGATTTTAAATGCGTTTCTGGTAAATATATATCAACCCATTCGGAGAACCTTAGCCTATGTGGAGGGGAGGGAGTTAAGGGAACAAGCATGGAACACATTACAGATGTAGAAGGGAATGTAAGATGACTAATTCATTTCATGCAGATGTAATTTTTGAGTTAGATACTGTTGTGAATCTGCCAGAATGTATAAAATAAGATAGTGAGTGCTATCTAGTGACTGGGTGGCAGAATTGTTGTCTTTGAGAGAAAAGTAGATCCATTGAGTAGGACACATACACTTTTGCTTATCACGTATTTGAATTTCTGAAAGTAGACGCCTGGAAGAGGTCTTAGGTAACTCAGAAAAATGATTTATTTATTTTAATATTTATTTATTTAGTCCCTTTTGTTGCCCTTGTTCTTTTATTGTAGTTATTGTTGTTGTTGATGTCATTGTTGTTAGATAGGACAGAGAAAAATGGAAAGAGGAGGGGAAGACAGAGATGGGGAGAGAAAGACACCTGCAGGGGCTCAAACCGGGATCCTTACAAGGGTCCTTGTGCTTGGCGCCACCTGCGCTTAACCCCCTGCGCTACCATCTGACTCCCGATTCATTTTATTTTTATTTAATGTTTTATTTCTGCTCTACATTCTCCTTGTGGAATCAGCTTCTTGATTTAGCTGCTCTATAATATCATTATATCACTTCTTTCCACACAACTGGGCCTTTCAATATAACTTGAGCAAATCATTCACATTCAAGTAACTGACTAAGTAAGTATTTTAAGTGGTATCAGCTTTCTCAGTCTGTAAACTACACATACTGGAAGGAGCATTTCATTACTACTAGTGACTTAAGCCTGTGAAGTTCATATATTTGGCCTTATAGGATCAGCCTCCATCTTCATGGACTTACAATGTGTTCATTATCCAATAATGATCTAGACTCTTTCTAGAAAGTCATGAGAATTATGAAATCCTCAGGCAGGGCAAACTATTAAGAGAAGCAGTGTTGTTTCTTTTCACTTTTTGCATAAACCATACCCTACAATTAGAGGAATACTTCTGATTAGTGAACTCAGTCCCTGTTGCTGGGGAGATACACTTTTCATCTCACTGCAGGGAAGATTAGCTTTCTTTGGCCTCTTTTGAGTCCTCTTATTAAAACCTCTTTTTGGCCACTATTTGGGACCTTGTGCTTTGATGTTCAGCACCGTACTCAGGGGTTCACCTCCCAGGCCTTATGGGACAACATCAAGTTGGGGAAGAGAAGCAATCAGTATAGGTTATGGAGCAAACTCTGTAATACCCAGTTATGTACTCAGTGTGGTGATTAATCTCAGCTACTTTTCCAAGATTATGCATTAAGGGTGGAAAAAATCACATCAAAGGTAATAATGCAAACATAGCTAACATTGGTGACATTTAAGCAAGAATCCTCTTTCTAGTTCGTCTATAGCAGTTATTTCCTCTCTCTCTATCCTGTCACTTTTTGGCTTTTCTAAGCTATTTTAATTCACACATACCATGGATGCTTTTCACATAAAGCCTCCTCATACCTCTTGCCCTGAAAACTCTATTCATTGTCCTTTTTATTCACTTAAGTATCTTTACTTGGAAAATTCACAGTCTCCAGAAATCTCTTTGGCAACAACCCAAGGCACTCAGGAGGTAATGTGCCTGAGATGGGGGACATTTTGAGTTCCATTTCCCAGTAATCTTGTGGAAATATGTCAGGAGCATTTTGCTGAAAGGTTTAGATATTATATATATTTTTAGACTGTTAATTCTGACCTCAGATTCTCTTTTTTCCATAAATTGCCCTAAGGCAATGATTATTCCTGGTATGACCTTGGTTTCTTAGTCAGAATAAGCAAACTCATTCATGGAACATATAGCTTAGTTCTAGATTATATTGGTGCTGGCAATGGTTTAACCTATGAATTCCTGGCCTAAGGCATGAAAGTTTATTGAGATTTAATTTGAGCCATTATTTATTATTGCTTTGTAAATATATGAGATTGTGATTTCCACGTTTGAAAATCCAGTGGCTATAGGATAATGGTTGTCTCATATAGCTTATCTACTATAAAACACAATGATATGTCACCTGAAAACTCAATAAAATAGAACTTGAATTTCTTCAGAAACTCACTAAGCCACCCATGAGTGCAGGCAAGTGTTTTTAGTGAATGGAAAAGGAATGAGGAAGACACTCTCAAGACTTAAGAAGCCGTGCTCAGTGGCAGCTGCTACCGTTTGGGTATTTTCAGAGCAGAGTGCATGATTGGAATAAGGAAGGCAGGGAATTTTGTGGTCCTTAAAACAGTGAACTCAGGGACATCAGTATTGAATTGCTCACTAGATTCACCGCAATTTAAGGTAAAAACCTAAGTGAGAACTAGTTCTGTATGAGCTAAACAAGCATTTGCACAAGAGTAGGGAAATAATTCCTACTTTTCTTTGAACACTCAAGATAAAGGAAATTTCCCATGCTTTTACCCCTCAGAGGCTGGAACTAAAGCAGGGAGACCCTATATTGACATCACAAATACTAAACCAGCCTGGTCATACAGGATAAAATCTTCCTTCCCCTGTGAAGACTTATAAATAAGGAAATCCAACACACTAGCCTCAATGCCTCTTTCTGGCACAACAGTAAAAACCACACTAAATGTAGAAACTTGGGGGAGGGGGGAAAGCAATGACGGAAACTCCACATGACCAGACAAGCAAAGATCTGTTTTTCATTATTATTTGTAACCTAGCTCTCTTACTGGTGCCAAATGGGTTGCTGAATATGGAAAGTTACTAAACTACATGCAGTTTCTCAGGCTAGTAAAGATATCTGATGCCTTTGCTAGATTGGACTTAGTGAGTTAAACTCTGAATCTTATACTAGTTGGTGCTACAAACTGACACCTTCAGAGCAAACAGAATTAATTTTGAGTTTCTTCTCCTAGTGGAGAAGAAAGAAAAAGGCCTCTTAGATAGCAGGCTATAATAGGAACTGTCAGATTGGCAGCCTAAAACAATAATTTGACTCCAGATTGACAGTCATTTGATTTCCGGTATTATTAAATGCCAGAAGGTTATTATAACTCAAGACTCGATGGTGAAGAAGCCATGGTCTTGAATAATGCATGATTAGTAGTAAGTTAAAAGCTTATCTAGTTTAGTTATATGAAATTCGTCTGATAGCCCACTTGGATACTGTGTTGCTTTGTCATGTGAATGGTGCAGGTTCAAGTTCTGTGCCACTGAATTAAGAAAAGCTTTGATTCTACGGTTTCTTAACTTCTTTTTCTCTCTGTATGTATCTGTCTTTATTTGAGAAGAAAAGAAGCTCAGAGCAATAAAATGGTAGAGCAGCAAAAAAGATAGAAGAAAGATAAAAGAAGGAAGGGAGGAAGGAAAAAGAAAAGACAGAGCATATACTTGGGTCAGAGTAGAAATCACATCTCTTAAGTCAATCCAATGAGCAACCGAGAACTTTTGATGATTTCAGATCAAGAACCAGCATTAGAAACACACGTCGGGGTTGGTCAGCAGCACAGAGGGTCAAGTGCACATGACACGACACGCAAGGACTGGCATAAGGATCCCAGTTTGAGCCCCTGGCACCCCACCTGCAGGGGAACACTTCACAAGCGGTGAAGCAGGTCTGCTGGTGTCTTTCTCTCCCCCTCTTCTCTTGATTTCTCTCTGTCCTATCCAACAACAATGACATCAATAACAACAACAATAATAGACACACACACACAAAACAACAACAACAAAGGTAACAAAAGGGAAAAAATAACCTCCAGGAGCAGTGGATTCGTGGTGCAGGCACTGAGCCCCAGCAGTAACCCTGAAGGCAAAAAAAGTAAAAAGAGGGACCTGGGTGGTGGCACACCTGGTTGAGCACACATATTACAATGTGCAGGGACCCAGGTTCGAGACCCCAGTCCCCACCTGCAGGGAGAAAGCTTCACAAGTAGTGAAGCAGTGCTGCAGGTGCCTCTCTGTCTCTTTCCCTCTATCCCTCCCTTCCCTCTCGATTTCTGGCTGTCTTTATCAAATAAATAAATAAAGATAATTAAAAAATTTTTAAGATGCATGTCCTACCCTAGAGTAGGAATATATCCTTTGACTGGAGGGTAGGAAGAAGCTGATCATATAATCTGGATTGATCAGGAATACTGTAGTTAAGAGCTAACAATAATGACAAACCTACTGAAAATTACACTGGCATGGTGATCTGGTTACTAACAGTAATAAATACCAAATATTAGGAAATGTTTTCAGGTCTCATTTTATTTCACCCATTCATAGGTAATCTTAATATACCCAACATCACTAATGGAAAAATACAAGCTCAGCAGAAAGTAGTCACTTTTTTCTAAAAATTAATTTTTAACGAATTGCACGTGGTTTTGTAACTTCACAGGGTGACTATACACCCCAAATTCCCACTCACACATACAAGAAACAAAGATTCTTCAGCACAGAAGGTTGTATGATATTTATGTTGAAGTCTTGATTTTACTGATGATTTTTACCCTGTTTTCTATTCTTTTTTATATTTGTTTATTCCCTTTTGTTGCCCTTGTTTTATTATTATGGTTATCATTGATATTGTTGTTGTTGGATAGGACAGAGAGAAATGGAGAGATGAGGGGAAGGCAGAGAGGGGGGAGAGAAAGACAGACACCTGCAGACTCTCTTCACCGCCTGTGAAGCTACTCCCCTGCAGGTGGGGAGCCGGGGGCTCGAACCGGGATCCTTAACGCCAGTCCTTGCACTTTGCCATGCGCTTAACCCGCTGTGCTGCCACCCGACTCCCTCTGTTCTACTGATAGCTGCCGTCTAAATAATCTTTCATATGTCTGTATCAGCCAACTGAGGAGGCATCTTCTGGGGAACTATTTCCTGCCTTCTACATAATTTGGGCTGTCTTTCTTACATGCCGTTACTAAAAGCCAACACTTTATGAAGGTAATATTGACTTCAGTAGATTATACGTTACCATGATGTTATTACTTTCTTTTTTTATTTTTATATTTATTTATTTTCCCTTTTGTTGCCCTTGATTTCTTATTGTTGTTGAAGTTATTATTTTTGTTATTGATGTCGTCATTGTTAGATAGGAAGACAGAAAGGGGGAGAGAAAGATAGACACCTGCAGACCTGCTTCACCACTTATGAAGAGACTCCCCTGCAGGTGGAGAGCTGGGGGCTCGAACCCAGATTCTTACACTGGTCCTTGGCTTTGGGCCATGTGCGCTTAACCTGCTGTGCTACCGCCGGACTCCCGATGTTATTACTTTCTATAATTAACCAAAGGCTACATTATCAGACCAGTGTATTTATCTGTTTGTTTTTCTTCCCACTGGGGTTACTGCTGGAGCTCATTTTCTCTCTGACTTTTGGTAGCCATTTTGTTTTTCCTTTATGTCTTTCCTAGTGGCTGAAGGGGAAGCAAGAGAGAGGGACAAAGAAATACAGATACCTGTAGCATGATCCACTGCTCGAGGACCCCTTTCCCCCCATGACGGTGGAAAACAGGGGATTCACCTTTCTTTCCTGTTGCATGATAATGTGTGAGTCTCAATGGGTAGCCCACAGTCTGACCTGGATCACTACTCTTTTGACTAAGTACTGTTGTCATTAAAAATTGTATTTTGGGAGTAAGGTGGTAGCACAGCGGTTTAAGAGCAGGCTGCGCAAAGTGTAAGGACCAGCATAAGGACCCCAGTTCGAGCCCCTGGCTCCCCACCTGCAGGGGAGTCGCTTCACAGGCGGTGAAGCAGGTCTGCAGGTGTCTGTCTTCCTCTCTCCCTCTCTGTCTTCCCCATCTCTCTCCATTTCTCTCTGTCCTATCCAACAACAATGACATCAATAACAACAATAAGTACAGCAATAAAACAGCAAGGGCAACAAAAGGGAATAAAGAAAATAAATATTTAATTTAAAAAAAAACCTGTATTTTATTGATGTTGCGTTTCTGGTCTCTGTACAATTTCCTATGGAGCTGTTCCGATACCCACAATGCTTCTACTTAAACTCAAAGTTCATGTGCATATTATTCATTTGCTGAGTCTATGCAGATTTCTAGTTTTGATATCACTTGTATTTTATGTCACTATGCAGGATGTTATGTATAGGTTTTGGCTAATGATGCCTCCAGAGTCATAGGTCTGTCAAGGTCATTAATTTCCTGAACTTTTTTTCTCTTCTCCTTTCAGTAAGTCTTTAATCTCTGCCTTTAGCCCTCTAAGTAGCATATCCTTTATGTCCAAGATCCTTATTTTTTAAGACTGTAAAATGGGGATAATCATTCTTGTGCCTCCCTTGTCCACAGGGGTAGCAGAAGAATGAATGTGTTTTGCTGGTGGAGTCCTTTGGGCTCTTGGGGGGAAATGACACTCTATTAGTTCAAGGCAGTAATACTGAGAAAGGATGACAGTAGGAATACATATAAATAAATTATTTAGCATTTGATCATCTCAATTTCAGTTTTCCCAGGGTATTTTAGAGTTTGTACATTTTGTAGAAACTGCAACAGGGCTCCCAAAATGCCATTAGGAAAGTTTTCAGGCATATTCTGTTACTCATTTTAGTAAAATATAGTATCTTCTTGTAAGTTGGATCATTACAATAATTGATTATTCGAATGCAGTGTTTTGCAAAATTAATAGAGAAATATTCTCTCTGATGCTGGCAAAAAAAAAAAAAACCTACGAACTGTAATTGCATGTCATGAAGGAACTTATGCAGATAGCAGAAGGGAAACAGTCCCAAAACATCTGACAAAGGAGTACACCTGACTCTCTTCATTCATTTATCTTCTGTAGAAGGTGACACACAAGTACAGCCATCTTTTTAATGGGGAAAAATGAAAGAGGTGAAAAGCTTTTGACAAGGCCATATATTTGTACCAAAAATGGAGCTTCCTGGGGAGAACTTTTTTTTTTTCAAGTAGTTTTCTGCCATCTGCCATGGATCAGTGTCGGAGGGAGGTGGGATGCCATCAACAACTGATGGATCTGCATAGTGGTATGGTTCCTCCAGGCCCCTTGATTATCCTTCAGAACAATCTCATTTTTTCTCCACTGCCTATTGTGGTTAACTGTGTTTACTGAGGGCAACTGTAATCAGGAGAGTTAGTAGACTAGGTAGGATAAGGCCTTATTTGACTTCTCCTAATAACAGAGCATGTTCCAGTGTCCCATTTCATTCTGTTCTCCTCTCATGCTTAAATGGTATATTGGGGTGAGCTCAAAAAAATCAGGCTAAATCTCTTTAAATCCATATAGAGGCTTAGGCAATTACTGCATCTCCAATCCCTGTCCCATTTCCTCGCATGACTTCCCCTTGAACTTGCTGCGCCTTCTGGCATTCATTCCCAGTTTGTCAATTTAAGGCTCAAGTTCTTCTTATTTAGAGGTTGTTTATGCAAATCAGTGTCCCTTCAGAGTGATGAAAGGAAGCTTTGAATTTTAACTATACTAGTAAATAGCCAATCACTGATACATCAGACAACATCCCATCATCCACTCAGAAACCTCTGAGAGGGCTTATTTACTTTGGTGGCACATGATGACTGACTTGATTAAAATATTTAGCATTTTTTTCAAATACAGTGCCATCATCAAATGCTATTATGAATATTTACATAGCCATCCAGATAAAAGGATGATTCAAAAATTTTTTCTGTTGGATTTTGTTGGACACTTTTGATATTTGGAATAGCAACGTTTTCAGCATTTACTGTGTTCAGAGAATTGTGCTAGCAGTGAAATAGTTGAATTTTTTTTATTATTCTTTATTTTTTCTTTCTGATTTTTATTAGGACAGAGAGGAACTGAGAGAGGAGAAAGAGAGAAAGGGGGAGAGAAAGATAGACACCTAAAAACCTGCTTTACCACTACTGAAGTGCCCCCCTGTGGGTAAGGAATGAGAGCTTGAAGTTGGGTCCTTGTGACTGATAATTTATGAGAGTAACCAGATGTCCCACAGTCTGGATCAAGTAGTTGAATTCTCTCTCTCTCTCTCTCTCTCTCTCTCTCTGTGTGTGTGTGTGTGTGTGTGTGTGTGTGTGTGTGTGTGTGTATTCTTTCTTTCTTTGCAAACACCGTTCAGTTCTGTCTTATATGGTGGTATTAGATGAAGATTAAGATATGGAACATTTGTCCCCAGGAATCTTTGGTTTTGGCTAAATCACAGAGAGGGAGGGGAATTTTGAGAATGTCTGAGGAGGAAGCCATTGATTCCCTTACTTAGAGGGAAAAACAAAGGAAGAGCACAAGAATTAGTAATAGGTGTAAAGGAAGAGAGTGTAGCACATTAGAAAGTGCATAAATGAGGCACAGCTGTGCCAAGGTTGCCATTTTGCCCACTCATTTCTATATGCCTACTTATTTTTTCCTGAATAAAGTCTACAATGCCTGAGAGGAGGGTCTTCCTAATTCTTTGGGAGGCAGAAACCATGGGGAGTAACATCTTGGTGTCATTTCCCCCCCCACAACAGCATGGGGGATTGATACATAAACTGAGATATTTCCTTAGCCACTGTGCTCTCTTCCCAGCCTCCAGTAGTTGAATATTTTTGCAAAATTTATGGGATTACTACTGTAGGACCTCCACCTTTTTGTCGCTGCTAACTGCATTAGGCAGTATTCATGGTTACATTTGCAAAACCAGTTTACAGTCCTGTATTAGGTAGGTGATGTGCTTGACATGGCCTAGAACATTAAGCAGTAATTCAATCTCACACATACTAATTAACTCATCATTATGCCCCCAAAGCATAATGTGTAGAGACAGAGATGAAACTTCCTTCTGTGTCTAGATATATTTTCTTTTACTTTTAAAAAGAAAATACATCTTTTGTAAAAATTTCCTGAGAGAGATAAAGATAGATAGACAGACAGACAGACAGACAGACAGAGATATCAAGATTCCAGTGCAATGCTCAGCACTGGCATATGGTACTGCCGGGGTTTGAGCCTGTGAATTTTTCTGCCTCAGACATGAAGATCTAGGGGGGCTGTCTGGCGACTTGCCTGGTTAAGCGCAGACTTATTATTCACATAGACCCAGGTACAATCCCCCAGTCCCCACCTGCAGGGGTGAAGCTTCACTAACAGTGAACCATTGCTGCAGGTGTTTCTCTTTCTCTCATTCTCCCTCGCTCCCTCCGCCTTCCACTTTCTATTTCTCTTGTACCTACCAAATAAATAAAAATTTAAAAGTAAATAAAAAGCTCTTTAAAAAAGAAATTCTGGTGTACAACTCCAGCTCTTTATCAGAACCCTTTGGGCAGGTTGAGCAATCAAATTAATCAGATTAGGGTCAGAAAAGAGTTAATTGAATTACTTATGAATTAAAGATATGTAAGGAGAGAGAATGGTGTCGCATGATGAACACCAAATGTTTTTGTCATAGGATACTTGCCATCTCCTTCCTGTGTGTGTGTGTGTTTGTGTGTGTGTGTGTGTGTGTTTGCACATGAATGTTGATAGGATGATTACTTGTGCTGACAATGCCACTTCCGGGCAATAGCTCAAATGTTACATCTTCTAGGTAGTTAAGGGATCAGTCTAAGTTTATCTTATGTCTTCAGGGCTACCACTGACCTTAACTTGAACTATTTACATGCTGGTGACATCTTCTAGGGATGTTCTAGACACCTTGCATATAAGGTTATTTGAGCATCTTGGGGTAGGTCTAGCCTTTAGCAGTCAAATTAAAAATGCAGTCTGACTTGTCTCTTCCCAGACTTTATTAATTCCTTACTTCCCTGGAAAGGATAATCAGGTGCAAGTAGTATTTATTTCTGGGTCCATCAATCCCTGGACCCCCAAAACACCCCTCAACCCAACCCCTGCCAAGTTATTTTCTGCCTCCTGAAGCTCTTTGTTAATTTCCATCACTAGCTTTTCCTATTGTGGTTTCCATACTCTCCACCTGCTACCTTTATATGAGCCTCTTATTTATTTATTTATTTGCTTATTTATTAATTTGTTTATTTATTTTGCCACCAGCTTATTGCTGGGGCTCTGTGCCAGCACTACGAATCCACAGGCTAGAAGGGTGTTTTGCCACATGCGAATCACCTATAACTGTTATATCTGTTGCCCTGAGGTCTGGCAATTGGGCATGGGATAACTGGAATAAATTAAATGTTTTATGGCATCAAAAGAATGTATCTGATATAATGACATTTGGACAATGGCAGTTTTAAACACCCCTACCTACATTTCTGATGTTTCTACAACCATGAAAATATGTTCTGACCTTTCGATACTGATGTTTAACTCTCTGTTAATTTTGTCTTGACATTTACCCCTGATGTACATCTTTGATTTCCTTCTTTCCTTTTTGATGTAATGAATACACTGTTTTTTTAATTGCCATGAGGGTTATCGCTAGGGCTAGTGCTGGCACTACAAATCCATGACTCCTTGTGGCCATTTTTACTTTTTTTTTTCCCTATTTTTTTTCATTATATAGCACAGAGAAAAATTGAGAGAGGAGGGGGAAAATAGAGAGTGAAAGAGAGAGATACCTGCAGACCTTGGTCATTGCTCGTGAAGTGCCCCCCCACCCCCGAACGTGGGCTGGTGGAGCAAATTGAGTACCTGGCTTAATAATATGTGGGCTTAATCGCGTGTGCCACCACCCAGCTTCCTGTAATGCATAAGTTTATCAATACTCTGGGAGAAGCTTTGGATGGTGCCTAACACTCGGCACTGCTCTAGCTTGGGGTGCCTTATCTCTGTGTGCGTACCTCCAGTTTTCTTCAGATCATTGTCCTATGACTGAAATGAATTTCTCTCAACTATGAGATGCATCGATTCTCAGGTTCTTGGCAGTTGGCAAAGGTTCTCCACCCTTTTATCAGCCATAATTATGTTTTCATTTTTAATTGGGTTATTGCTGAGGCTTGGTACCTTTATGAGTAATCCACCATTTCTGGTGGCCATCATAATTATTATTTTTTCTTTCTTTGATAAGTAGAGAATGTGAGATGAGAGGGGGAGGTAGATAGAGAGACATCTCCAATATTGCTTCAAGGATTGTGAAACTTCCTCCTCTGCGGGTGGGCACCTGGGACTTGAACTCTGGTTCTTGTACATTTTAATGTCTTCAGTGAACCAGGTACACCACTGTCCAGCTCCTAAAACATAAAAATTGATGGAATTTATCATCTCTGTTTTATCAGTGTTCATCAGATTTTGTGAGTGTGTTGCCCATGGCTTCTGGAACACATTACCACAGATTCAGTCACTCAGCACAGCTCTCATTTCTTGTCTGATCAATATGTAGAAATGTGAAATGGTTAAACTTAACCTGTGAACAGGGTTTCCTTCCATTTTTTCTTGGGTGAAAACATTTGTTTCCTTGTCTTTCTTAACTTATAAAAACTAATCACAACCCTTGGTTTATAGTTGTGTTTCCACAATCTTATCAACCAGAAATATTGGTTGTGTTTCTGTTTCTCTCTTCCATAGTCATGAATTTTTCTGACAGTTGTCTGTGATAACTCTTTGCTCATGTGGTTAGATGGCTTCATCTGTGTAATCCAGGATTATCTTCTCATCTGGAATTTGATTACATCTTCAAAAATTCCATATGTCATATTAATTAACAATTTCTGTCTCCTGTTTTTAAGAGTGGGGAATAGCATAATTCTCCCCACGCCCCATATCTTCTCACTGAAATTCCCAGAGGTCCCATGGTTGAGAACTCCAGTGGTATTTTGAGTCCTTGTCTTGTTGTATCTCTTGTCTACATAAACAATGGGGAAAAAATAGATCATTCCTTAAATTGCTTCCTGAGAATGTTGTTTCACTGTTTTTTTTTCATTTCTTTATTGGGCAATTAATGTTTTACATTTGACAGTAGATACATTAGTTTCTACATACATAACATTTCCAAGTTTTCCATATAACAACACGACCCCCACTAGGTCCTCTGTCATCCTTCTTGGATCTGTATTCTCCCCCCTACCCACCCATCCCAGAGTCTTTTACTTTGGTACAATATGCCAATTCCAGTTTAGATTCTACTTGTGTTTTCTCTTCTGATCTTGTTTTTTTACCTTCTGCCTGAGAGTGAGATCATCCCATATTCATCCTTCTGTTTCTGACATATTTCACTTAACATTAATTTTTCAAGGTCCATCCAAGATAGGCTGAAAATGGTGAAGTCACTGTTTTTAATAGCTGAGTGGTATTCCATTGTGTATATATACCACAACTTACTCAGCCACTCATCTGTTGTTGGACACCTGGGTTGCTTCCAGGTTTTGGCTATTACTAATTGTGCTGCTGTATCTGGTTGGCTAGAATTTTGTTCAATATTTTAGCATCTATGTTCATCAGAGATATTGGTCTCTAGTTTTCTTTTTTGGTTGTGTCCCTGTCTGCTTTTGGTATCAAAGTGGTGTTGGCTTCATAGAAGCTGGAAGAGAGTATTCCAGTGTCTTCAATCTTCTGGAAGACTTTTAAAAGTAGAGGTATTAGTTCTTCTTTGAAGGTTTTGTAGAATTCATTTGTAAAACCATCTGGTCCAGGACTTTTATTTTTGGGAAGGGTTTTAATAACTGTTTCAATTTCATTAGCTGTGATGGGCCTGTTCATATTATCTAGTTCTTTATTTAATTTTGGAAGTGTGTTGGTATCAAGGAAATCGTTCATTTCTTTCAGATCATCATTCCCAGATAATCTCCTTTGGTATTCCTAGTTGACCTGGGTGAGGAGAGGAGAGAAACACTTTTTTTTTGCCTCCAGGGTTATTTCTGGGGCTTGGTGCCTGCACTACAAATCTACTGCTCCTTGAGGCCATTTTTTCCATTTTTGCCCTTGTTGTTATTGTTATTGTTGTTAGATAGGAAAGAGAGAAATCAAAAGAGGACCAGAAGACAGAGAAGTGCAGAGAAAGGTGTGTGTGTGTAGGGGGGGGGGCTGGAACTGAGATCCTTGCACTGTTCCTTGCTGTGAAGACCATGTGCACCTAACCCAGTGATCTCTTGCTTGCTCCCTCACTAGCAGTATACTTCTTATCGTCACTGATAGCCATGGCCAATATTTACATTACATCATCCTCTCTTCTACTTCTTTCAGTTAGTGACCAAAGCTCTCTCTCTAAGTGCCTTCAGTTACTATGGTAGATGTTGTTGACACAGATGTAGATAAGAAGAGGTTGTATCCCTTCTATCATGAAATTGCAGCCTAGGCATTTCACAGCAGTGAATTTTTCAAGGGAATTCCCAATAGTGAGCTTCTTTCTCCTGTTCCAGTGGAACACGGAAATATTCCAATCTTTCTGCATTCTAGATTAGTCTGTATTGTGTTGCCTTTCCAAGCAAGCTTTCCTCGTGGGCATGCATCAGTGTGAATGCTTCTCATGCAGTTCTCTACAAAGGGGAAAGAAAGTGACTGAATATATGATCCAGTAATTCCTCTCCTGGGGTTATACCCCAAGGACTCCATAACACCCAACCAAAAAGAAGTGTGTACTCCTATGTTCATAGCATCACAATTCATAATAGCTAAAACCTGGAAGCAACCCAGGTGCCCAACAACAGATGAGTGGCTGAGAAAGCTGTGGTATATATACACAATGGAATACTATGCAGCTATCAAGAACAATGAACCCACCTTCTCTGACCCATCTTGGACAGAGCTAGAAGGAATTATGTTAAGTGAACTAAGTCAGAAAGATAAAGATGAGTATGGGATGATCCCACTCATCAACAGAAGTTGAGTAAGAAGATCTGAAAGGGAAACTCAAAGCAGGACCTGATCAAATTGTAAGTAGGGCACCAAAGTAACAACCCTGTGGTGAGGGGTAGACATGCAGCTTCCTGGGCCAGTGGGGTTGGGAGTGGGTGAGAGGGATGGGTCATAGACTTTCGGTGGTGGGAATGGTGTTTATGTACACTCCTAGCAAAATGTAGACATATAAATCAGTAGCTAATTAATATGAGAGGGGGAAAATCAATTGTATATCTCAAAGTTTTTTCAAAACACAAACTGAATCTTTTTAATATATAGACTGTGTATTTGATATGCAGACTCTCTCAAAAGCCTAGACCAAGTAGATCAGAAGCATCCAATAGCGCAGCTATATACAAGATACTGGATACTGTACAGCAAACCATAACAAAAGGACTTTTCAAAGTTAAACCAATTAACAAATAATGTGATGATAATATTAACTATTGATTGTCTTTTTGAACCCTAAGACAGCAGGAACCTCACTTCTCCACTATAGAGCCCCTACTTCCCCCAGTCCTGGAACCCTTGGATAGGGCCCACTTTCCCGTATGCGTCTCCCAATCCATACCAAATAATACTGCATCCGCTGATCGCAACCTAACCAACGCAACGATTGCCACCTCAACATGCTTCACCTCAGACTGTGTCCAGAGACTTCACGTGTGGAATGACAACCCTTCAGCTTCATTACTCAGGTGAGACCTTTCCTTTTATAGTACACTCTAGTTTCATCTCAGGTGGTTCACTTTCTAACAAAGTCCCATAACCTAGATATACACCAGATTCTGTGAGAGAGAGCTTATGTTCACACGTATCCATAAACTACTGCAAAATATATACCTGAAAGCAGAAGTGCACTAGAGTTTGCAGTGAGTACCTCCCTAACACTTCCTCTCCACTATTCCAAGCTTGGGATCCATGATTGCTCAACAAATTGTTTGGCTTCATATGTTAACTCTCTTTTCAATCACCAGGTTCCAGATGCCACCAGGATGCTGTCCAGGCTTCCCTGAATTGAAGACCCCACCAATGTGTCCTGGAGCTCAGCTTCCCCAGAGACACACCCTACTAGGGAAAGAGAGAGGCAGACTGGGAGTATGGACCGACCAGTCAATGCCCATGTTCAGCGGGAAAGCAATTACAGAAGCCAGACCTTCTACCTTCTGCAACCCTCAATGACCTTGGGTCCATGCTCCCTGAGGGCTAGAGAATGGGAAAGCTATCATGGGAGGGGATGGGTTATGGAGATTGGGTGGTGGGAATTGTGTAGAGTTGTACCCCTCCTACCTTATGTTTTTGTTCATTAATCCTTTCTTAAATTAAAAAAAAAGAAAGTGACTGAATATTTTCTTTTTTTAATGTTTTACTTTTTATTAGTGATTTAATATTGATTTACAACATTGCAAGGTGTATAATTGTAATAGGGGTGCAATTCCATATAGTTCCCACCACCAAAGTTATCTGTCTCATCTCCGTTGGCAACTTCCCTATTCTTTCTCATATTGCAATATGGACTAAAATTCTCGAGGTGCAGATGGTGGGAGTTCTGACTTCTGCAACTACTTCTCCATTGAATATGGGCATTAGCATGTCAATCCATACGTTTTTTCTATCTTTCTATCTTTCTATCTTTCCCTAGTGGGATAGGGCTCTGGATGGGCAAGGTCCTAGGAAGGATTGTTGAAGAATTGTTCCTTCCTCCCTTTCTCCCTTGCTTCTTTCCTTCCTTTCCTGCCTCCTGGGTTTTCACTGGGGCTTGGTGCCTGCACTGCTCCTGGCCGCCATCTTTTATCCTTTGTTGTTGTTATTAGATAGGATAGAGAGAAATTAGATAGGATAGAGAGAGGAGGGGAAGGCAGGAGGGAGAGAGACAGATAGGCCCATCAGACCTGCTTTACCACTTTTGAAGTGACCTCCCTCCAGGTGGGCAGCTGGGGGATCAAACTGGGATCCTTACACCAGTCCTTGTGTTTTGTGTCTTGTGCTCTTAACTCACTGTGTTACCTTCCATCGGGCCCCCACTGAGACTGAGCATATTCTTATAGCACTCTCACTTTCACTCTCACTTCCCCCATAAAAGTATACATAGATGCTATATTGTCCCTGTATTTCACTATCCTCTATGATTTACTCTGAAGCTTTCAGTGCCGTTTTGTCTCCCAATCTCATTGTCCAGTATTTCATACTTAATCCATTCCCATTTCTTAGACTTTCTGTGCTTGTGCTTTCCCTTCAGCCTGTAACCTTCTGTTTCTTATCACCCTGTACTAGTATTTCAACATTCAACTCCAGTACCACCTATTAATCAAAGGACCTTTCATCAGATGTCTCATTCTTTGACCCTGACTCATGAACAAATATCTGACCTATTCAGGAAAACCCATATCCTCTCTTTGGTTTACCTTTGAAGGGCTATTTTTAAGCTCCACAGCAAGAAACAGAGACCATCAGGAGAGACGTTATCTACTAAGATCAACACCAATTACATGCCACTTGTTGTCAAATAACTGGATGAGAGATAACTAGGTTAGATTAATTTAAGCCTGTGGTTTTGCAACATTTTACTTTGTTTTCAGTTTCAAGTAACATTTATGCATTGTCTTTATGTCAACTAGATGGTGTATGGGTGAGCAAAAGGACACATTTCTCTCAAGAGTCACATAGTTTAGTTAGATAAGGTAGAGATTAGCCAGTGCATTTCTTTCTGTGAACTAAGTTTCAGGAAGACTTATCCGAATTGACTTCACAGATGATGTCAGAGCTGAGTTGACTTTTGAAGGAGCTGTTGATGAGTACCATATTTAGCTTAAGGTTTCTAGAAGATCTCAGTTACTTGTGATATCTGACCAAAGCAAATACAGTTTTATCAAATCCATTCTAATGGGAAGAATATACATCTCCCTTTAGAGGCACTTAGTTGTCTCCTAGGCTTTTTGTACCTTCAACACAAGAAAACCATAATCATTCAGAAGTAGTTTTTCCATTACCAAAATCTCTACAACCTGGCATTTCTTCCCAGAACACAACCTTCTGGTCCAGGCACCAGGCTAACAGAATAGCTTTTTGAAGTCTTCAAAATATACTTGATAAAAAACAAATTGGCAAGGAGGAGCCAAGATGGCAGCTTGGAGACAACACCTGGTGTGAGCTGCACAAGGAACCTGCTTTCAACCTGGGATATTCGGGAGAGGCCACCAGGTTCCAGATTCTACCATGATGCCAACCGGACTTGCCTGGGCAGATGACCCCACCAAATGTATCCTGGAGACCCACTTACCTAGAGCCCTGCCACCTAGGGATATAGAGAGACAGGCTGGGAAACTGGATAGACCTGCCAATGTCCATGTACAGTGGGGAAGCAATTACAGAAGCCAGACCTTCCACCTTCTGCACCCCATAATGACCCTGGGTCCATAATCCCAGAGGATTAAAGAATAGGAAAGCTATCAGGGGAGGTGGTGGGAATTGTGTGGAGTTGTACCCCTCTTATCCTATGTTTTTTTGGTCAGTGTTTCCTTTTTATAAATAAAAATTTTTAAAAGTTGGCATGTTGGCTGCAACTTCAGTTGGCAACCAATGTTCCTACTACTTGACTAAACATCATTAACCTTATCAAGCATCTCTAATGCTAACTAATCCTAATCACTCCTTTGTCTAAGTATAAATGCAATTACTGATGATGCAAAGTGAGTGAAATTGAATTGACTAAGCAGTTTCCCAAATGCCACCTCCACACTGAAGTAACATTAAATTATATTAAATTTCTAACTCATTTGTTATTTTTTTGGCTGTACACATTTAATAACACTGTGCCTGTCAATGCTGGCAGATACAGTTTCATTTACAATGAGTGCATGCTTAGAAGCAGTGCTAAGAACTAAATGTTAATGGAGTTTACCTGCCGAGGTAGAAGCCTGGTACCTATGTTTGCAAATCTTTGGAGATACACATCCAACTTGCTCTGGAGACACATCATCTTCCATTGAAGTCCTCCGTTGGTTTTTGGGTACCCAGAAACTACAAGACTTTAGAACGAAATCCAAGGAGGATATCTAGTTTTGGCTGTATTTGTGGATGAACAGGTGTTTGGTGTAATTAAGTTCTGATTCCTGGTAGCATCACTGATATAATTAGGTGCCTTTAACCACTAATGAGTCTTACATTCATGTTGGGGTACTCCAAATGAGAAAAATCAGAAAGTTATTTCCTGTCTGACAGGGCTACTTTCCGGTCATGTCTAATCTCAATATGGTCGCCTACCATTTAGCAATGATGAGTCTGTACACATTTCCTCGGCCTGCAGCGAGGGTCAGGTAGAAGGAGAGAAATATATGTGATACTGCTTCACTGCTTCTGATACTATATTCCCTGCAAGTTGGGAACAAGGGGCTTCAAACCTGGGTCCTTGTGCATGGTAATATGTAGTTTCTACTACAGTGCCCCAGCCCATTCTTGTTTTATGGCTGTCTTACCAGTTTAACTTAGTTGAGGAATAACTAACTTGCTCTGATAAAGGACTTTGTAAGATTCAAAAATTATGACCTAAAGCATTGTTTGGAATATTTCAAATAAATGAATAAATTCCTAATCATGAAAATAAATGCAAACTCATTTTCAGTGCATGCATCCCCCTCCATGGTTACCATCCAAGGGATAAACACATACTCATGAAATCATTAAAATCAATTCTGATCATGTATGCACCCTGCAGGAGTTGTACCAAATCCTCCACCCTTTTATAATTCTGTCCACTGGTGTTTAAAGAGTAATGCAAGCTTTGTGTCGTGCACTGAGCCATTTCCCATTCGTTAGGACTAAGCAAACTAGGTTGTTTATATTAGAATGCATCCAAGTGTGGCTTTAGTGCTGAACACTCCCCACCACTAAAATAGACAATTGATTTTCAGAATTTGCATTTTCAGTGACTCCGATGATCACTGGTTATCATATGAAACTCTACAGCTTTTATGAAAGTAACACTAAGGCCAGTTGCGTAACAGGGTATGCCTTGGCAGTGGGCATTCTCGGGTTGACATTTACTTAATGGTGCCACATAGTTATCTGCAGAGGCTTTGTGTTCAGGAATATTTAGGAGCATTTGGACTTAATCCTGATTGCAGCAGGGAGCCACTTGAGAATTTTAAACAGAGGATTTTTCGAACATGAGTTTCTTTCAACTTCCTGAGTATAAGATTTCACTTCACTTGAGGCAAGCACTGTAGAGCCAGAGACCCTTGGTGGTCCCGTTCTAGCTGAGCCCTGGTGTCTACCTTATCTCTCCTTTTATGGAATTTGATGGCCACTTACCAAATGCTTACCTTGTGAATGGTATTTTGCTCGCCACTCAGTTCAACAACTCTGTTCACTTTATTCATTAATATTTAGTTACATGTTCTGAGAGTTTTGACACATCTCTACTGTTTTTTAATATTTAATATATATATATATATATATATATATATATATATATATATATATATATATATATATATATATTTGGGTAAAGGAATTTAGAGGGAAGGGGAAGATAGGGAAAGAGAGATAGCAACAGCACTGCTTCACCACTTTGAAGCCTTCCCCACTCTCCTCCTTCTACAGGTGGAGACCAGTGCTTAACCTTGGATCCTTGCACTCTACCAGGTACTTCTCCCCTCAGTCCCCATGTCCATAGCATCAATGCACTTCAGTTGTTACAGTTAGAATCAGGTTCTTTTTGGGAGAGCTGTCTTTTATGAGAACATAAGATATGCGCGTGTGTGTGTGTGTGTGTGTGTGTGTGTGTGTGTGTGTGTACAACGACTATATTGATTGAGCGTTTGCTGTACTTAGGAGTAGTGATTTTATGCTGAAATCCTTAAACAGTAGGAAATTGTGAGTATCATCATCTTGAATCACACAGTTACGTATTTGGCTTCAGTTTTTCTTCTTGTAGAGTATGGGTTTATACTGTGAATGATTGAGCCTAAAATTTAAGCTCCTTCCTGTGACCCTGCAGTCACTCTTATCATTATGCAATGTCATTTCTATTGCCAGTTTATTCTTGCCTCCAAGATGAAGTCCTAATGCCTTGGCTTGGTTTGCCAGGCTCTCACAAATCTGGCATCTCCCAACCTGTCAGTCTTTGTTTTTTATACCTCTGATCTTCCCTCCTCATGAATCATACATTCAACAATTCTTCAATACACTATTGCAACAGGAGAGCAATTGTGACTTTGTAACCTTGCATTTCCTTCTGGACATGGTTGAGATTGATGAGGATGCATCAGATAGTTTGCTTGTGTGTTGGGGTTAAAAAAATGAGTGTAGTCTGATTTCATATTTATGAATTTTTCCATGTTTTAAAGTATATGTATTTATTTATTTATTTATTTATTTGTTAGATAGACTGACAGAAAGACACACAACCAGAGCATATACAATGCTTGGGATCTCATGCTTGAGAGTCCAACACTTTCTCCACTGCACCACCCGCCAGCCCCGTAGAATATGAGTTTTTATTTACAATTATACAGTATTTCCAGATAGGGTTTATTTATGTTTTGCTTCGCATTCTCTTGTTCCATCTCAGGCATCTTTCAGTGACTGGCAGGTAGGAGAAGTCAGGTGTGTGAAAATGTTTGCCGGAAATTAGAATGCAGTTTCATATAGCCAAAGCTAACCTGACTCATGATAATGAGTCTGTTAGAGGCCTGCAGGCAGTTTGGGGTTGGTACCCACAGCAGTGAAATAGCCGGGTGGGAGGAGAGCCTGCACATCACTGGGCAGAAATTTTGATGATTTACTCTTAGATCAACAAGCCTCACTGCTTGTCTCCATTGGTGTGTATAATTGTGAGCAAGAAATGAATCTCCTGGTTAACTGACTCTTTTGATGAACTAATAGTTGACTGAAAAACTTGTCTCTTCAAAAAAAATAAAAAAGAAAAAAAACTCCTGATGTATATTCAGTAGTATTTTCTATTAGTGTTGCATAAGGCCAGGAAAAAAAAAAAAAGATCAATCTCATTATACTCATGAACCATCAGAACTGTAAATAGTATTCTGTTACTATATCAGCAGTCATGCAGCAAATTCAGTCTCAGTATGGACTTAGTGCCAAACCCTGTGAAGAATGCCAAATACAGGCTGGAAAGGAGCTTTGCAATGTGTTTTGGAGTGAATCTTTAGGGGAGATCATTGTACTGCCGGCACTTACACAATGCTCAAGACTTACTTAGGCCAAGAAAGAATGGACGGTGCCTTCCTAGCTGTAGCAAAAAGTGAGCGAAGCAGCAGGAGATGATAAAGTACAGACCAACAGATTGTAGTCTGTGATTGAAGAACATTTGCTCATTGTAGAATGAACACGTTCTCATTAGTGGTTGAGAGTTTTCGAAGAGCTAGTGCGCAGGAGCACAGCTAGAGTGATGGTCAAAGGCTCTAACTTTAAATGACTTCAAATATCAAGCCAAGAAAAGGGGAGAGAAAGAAAAAGGCAGAGAAATTAATTTTAGTCTCAGGCTGTTTCAATGTAGACTGACCACTCATTCCTTCATTATCCAATCACTAGCTGTTAAATCAGCTTTCTTGGGGCAAGGCCATCATCTGCTCTAGTGAGAAATTAGGAGTTGAAGGAAAATTAAAGTAAAATTTTTGAAGTTTAGAAAACATCATGGGTGGCCTGAGAGTTGACCTAGTGAATAAAGTGTTGTACTCTCAAGTATACGGTCCCTGGGTTTGATCCCTGGCATCACATATTCCAGAGTGATCCTCTGCTTCTTTCTCATAATGAATAAATAAATTTTCTTTTTTAGGGCTGGTGAAATAACTCACTTGGATAGTGAGTTGCTTTTTTCTCATGTGTGTCACCCAAATTTAAGCCAGTGCTTTCCTTGCTGAGAAGCTATCTTTCATTCTGTGGCCTCACTCAACTATTCTGTTTTATCTGAACAGAAAAAAAAATCACAGGGAAAATGGGCCTGGGGTGCAATTTCAGTGCTGTTAAACTAAAAGTTGGATTCATTCTAGATTTCTGTCTTAGAGTCATTTAGAGTTTTTAGATGTGGAACAGAAGTGGCGTTCTCCCTCTGGAGTATTGATGGTGTCTGACATGGCGTAGGAAAGGTCAAGCATTGGGTTGTGGGAAACGTTCAGGACATACTTTCAGAGTACATGTTCTCTGGAGAATATTTGTAATCCTAAAGAATGCATCCTTGTCATGGGGCAAATAGAATTCATTTCAAATTCCACTGATACACTGGAAGTGGTTCACTGAAGTCACCATTGCATTATTTTATTTTTTTATATTTATTTATTCCCTTTTGTTGCCCTTGTTCTTTTATTGTTGTTATTGATGTTGTTCTTGGATAGGACAGAGAGAAATGGAGAGAGGAGGGGAAGACATAGAAGGGGAGAGAAAGACATACACCTGCAGACCTGCTTCACCGCTTGTGAAGCGACGCCCCTGTAGGTGGGGAGTCGGGGGCTCGAACCAGGATCCTTACGCAGGTCGTTGCACTTTGCGCCACATGCGCTTAACCTGCTGCGCTACTGCCTGACTCCCTATTCTATTTTATTTTAAACAGCACCTAGAAATGGATGCAAAAAAAAAAAAAAGAATTGCAAGCATAACTTTTCAACATCTTCCATTACTGTTGGAATATTGTATTGTATTCTAAGGTGAGTTTGGCAAGTTAGATATGAATGAAGGAGACGAGATTTCAGTGGACTCAACCTATATTTATGGAATGGAATTTATAGAATTGATTTATTAGGCTTCAAGGTTAGCTATATGAAAAGTATAACTGAAGCCGTTAACACCATTTACTGGATATGTCTTCCCACTTCCTTGTGTGGCTTTTGAGTCAGCTACTGATTGAAGTGGTTACAGTAAGCTAGCTCAATGACAGGGAGAATTAACACTCCCTAAAGTTCTTTAGGTTCTGATTTCTGGAACGTATAAATTCTTAGTTTGATAAGGGATTATAGCTGATGCAGACAGAATTAATCATAACTTCAACAAGGTGATCTTTGATTAAGTAAACCCAGTACATTGCAGGGCCCTTAAATGAGCAAAATTGTCAGGCTCAGGGGAAAAAAAAAACTAGTATAGTCATGGGATTTTTGGAATATAACTAAAATAGGACTACTATCTACAAAACACAGACCGCCCCACCCCAACTCTTCATCTGAACTATTCCAGCCTTGAGGTTCAGGATTAGTCAACGATTTGTTTGGCTCTATATGTTAACACTTCTTTTTAGCCACCAGGTTCCATGATGCCAGCCAGACTTCCCTGAACCCATGACCCCACCAATGTGTCCTGGAACCCCACTTCCCCAGAACCCTGCCCCACTAGGGAAAGAGAGAGACAGGCAGTAAGCATGGATAGACCTGCCAACGCTCATGTTCAGCAGGGAAGCAATTACAAAAGCCAGACCTTCCACCTTCTACACCCATAATGACCCTGGGTCCATAATCCCAGAGGGTTAAAGAATAGGAAAGCTATCAGGGGATGGGATGGGATACAGAGTTCTAGTGGTGGGAATTGTGTGAAGTTGTACCCCTCTTACTCTATATTTTTTGTCAGTGTTTCCTTTTTATAAATAAAAATTTTTTTAAAAAAAGAAAACATAAGAAACAAAAATGAGAGATGACATAATGTAAATGACTTGTCCAATTACTGCTGGCTGTGAAGATGGAAGAACACCACAAGCAAAAGATTGCAAGCAGGTCCTAGAAGTTAGAAAAGACAAGGAATTTGAGCCCCAGGTCCCCACCCGCAGGGGGAAAACTTCACAAGTGGTGAAGCAGGGCTGCAGGTGTCTCTCTGTCTCTCACCCTCTCTATCCCTCTCTTCCCTCTCGATTTCTGTCTCTATCCAATAAATAAATAAATAAAGATAATTAAAAAATTTTAAAAAAGAAAAATTTAAAAAGAAAAGACAAGGAAGTGCATTTCCCTTAATGTTTCTGGAAAGAAATGTAACCCTGCTCATTTCTTGCTATTAGCCCATAGAGACTTATTTCGGAAACCTTTTTAAATTGCTCTTGTCTTTGTTTCACTCTCCCAGGCCATCTTTGCCAGATGGAGAGAGGGAAATAAAATAGCACAGAATCTTCCCCCACTGAGTGCCGTAGGGGCTGTGCTTGAACCTGGGTTCTGTCATACTTGGGGCAAAGCACCCTTTAAGTTTTCTTCATTCTGCTACAGAACACTTTCTCTCTCTCTCTCTCTCTCTTTTTTTTTTTAGTTAGCACACTTGTGCTAATTTCTTACAGCATCAGTAGGCGTCTGGATGACCTTATGTCCTCAGTCCTTATTTCGTTTATAACATAAAAGGTCTGTCTTAACAGAAATATTCATCTTGCCCATGAACTGCTATATTAGAGTTTTGTCCCTACTTTTTTTTCCCTATGCATGTCTACAGACTCCAGGTTGTTCCTCAGTTGGAGAAGTATAATCGGTCTCTATATCTTTTACACATGTTAATAAAGAACCAAAGTCATTAAAAAGTTTGTAGCTTTGTAAATCAAGGTGAAGAAGAATGATTTTGCAGGGTAAGTCCAGAATTCTTGAAGTGGCATTCTAGTATTTAGTGTTTAGTTTTCACACTCGTCTGTGCTGTGTATTAATATTTTTGTTTCTTTTTCTCTCTCTAATCATTTTATTGGAGAGTGGATAGTTGTTTACAGTCAATTCTTTGCCACATGGGTATAATTTCACATCTTTTCATGCCCAAAATAGAAAATTTTTCACTGTCTGGAACCTGGACCCCTATGACCTATCCACTCCCTTCTACCCAATCATATTCCAGCTTCATTAGCTTTGGTGTTATATACACTGTTTTGATTGGTGGTGTTGCTCGGCCTTATATATTTGTGACTTCATAGCTTCTAGTGGACTCTTTCATTCTTGGTATTTTTCAAAGGGAGAGAAAGAAACAGAGATAGCGTGGAGAGACATCGTGTTAGCACTTTTTTTTGTCCTCCATTTTGTATATGGCTAGTAGGCATATTTTAGTTATATTTCAAAGGGCCTGTAGCTATACTAGTGTTGTTTTGGTTTGTTTGTATTTTTGCCTGAGCCAGAAATCTGATTTGCAGGTGGATCCTAATTATTGTCTGGGGAGATGATGTCATGGCTGGGAAAAGGATCAGAAAGCTGGATCAGGGAAGAGAGTAGCTCCCTGATATGGAAAAGGGGTATAAATATTGTTGACTGTGAACCCCATCTATTTGATGTGATCTGGGGCCCATAATTAGCTTAGGAGCCTGTATGATATCTACATCCCTCTAGATCTGAGCTCACATTCTGTGGTCATGATTAGGAACATTCTATGCTGCCCCAGTATCGACCCATCTTCCTCAGGATTATCATAGAGTATGTTGTCCATCCTCCCTTTGGAGGATGGAACATTCTCTACCACTGTTGATCCAAGTTGAGGGCAGGGTCCTATGGGGGCCCACAAAGGGCTCTATCGTGTTGTTCCTGATAGAAATGACTAGTAACAATGGAGAAAGGGATTTATTTGAGGTCTAGGTCCATCATATCTGTTTGGGAATCTCAGGACTCCCTGATTAGGGCCCCAGCTGGTGGAATGGCCTGATAGTGACTAAAGAGTCATCATTAAAGTATGCCAGTCTCTTGCCCTTATTCAGCTTTTGCAGTCCTTGCTTTGATAAGGTTAGCTTTAGAGTGAATGAGAGAACTGTAATAGGAAGTAGGTGAGGAGGGTATCTAAGTCTAAGTGGACACCATTTCATTATGAACTTGATACTGACTCACTACAGACTATTGTATACTTTTGCTTTCAGGTATATATTTTGCCCTGATTTATGGATACATGTGAACATATGCTCTATCTTGCAGGACCTGGTCTATCTCTAGGTTTTGGGACTTTGTTAGGCAGTGAACCTCCTGGAATGGAATTAGAGAATATCATGAAAGGAAGGGTTTCACCCGAGTGATGAGGGTGAAGGGTTGGCAATCCAAGCCTGACGTCTCTGTACACAGTCTGAGGTGAAGCATGCTGAGATGGTACTTGTTGCATTGATTAGGTTGGAATTGGTGGATGCAGTATCATTTGGCCTGACTTGAGAGAAGCATGCAGGGAAGTGAGCCCCACCCCAGAGGTTCCAGGATTGGGAGAAACTTAGGCTCCATAGAGGAAGTGGGAGATTCCTGTTGTCTTAGGGTTTAAGAAGACAATAGATAGTTATTGCAATTTTACCACTTTTTGATCTATGGAAGGCTCCCAGAGCTGTGTTGCTTCTATAAGATGTGGTGATGGGGCTCCATACTATTGCCTTACTCATCTCATTCCTGGTAAAGTGCCTGCTTTACCTGGTGAACCCCAGTAAATAGTTTTTGAAACATGCAACCAATTCCTTTGTGTAAAAACGTACTTTTTTTTTTCTGTGCTCACTATATGCAACACATATACCAATGTATCCTCCTTGTCTTTGTATCCTGCAAATTATATTTACTGGATTTTCAGTTGGGTTTAATTCAGAACACAATGAAAAACAAGTGTGTGATGACTGTTGTAAATTAAGTTAAAAAGATGTATGGGGTTGGGGCTGCTTGTGGCGCATATAGAAAGATTCACAGCGGGAGCTGGGAACTGGTTGAATCAATACACAGTTTATTAGGGTGAAACAGGTAAAAGGCAAAATAAGCACTTAGCATCAAGGGTTAAACGTACGCTAGGTCTGTAACATCTGAATATGGTTATCAAAGTTTAGTCCCATAAGATAAACAATTATCAGCTCTGGTAAAGGTTGCTCATGGCTGTAGAGGGGTCTAAAAGTTTACCAGCTAGCAGAGTCACAAGTGCTCAGTTCCCAGGAGAAGTAGACATGGCGGATGTATGCCTGGGGCACCTCCGCTGAGAGGCATCTGACCAGGAGAAGAAGCCGCAGCCAAAAACCTCAGAGTTCTGGCTGCTGTCCTTTTAAGTTTATTCAGCCTACCCACAATGCTTTGCACACCAGCTTTGCACACCTACAGTCTACCATGCGCCTGCGTAGATCACTGCACTCTGTCAGCCTTCTGTTACCAAAGCTGACGTCACCACTGTGATGTCACAGTCACAATATAACGTCACAATTCCCCACTTTTGATTATAGACATGGACAAGATGTACAGTCTGTATGAGCATAGGAGAAATAAGCAAATCTTCAGTGATTCTGGGGTTATCCCTGCAAGCTCTGCCTTTACCCCCAGAGTGTGGCACAATAACTGGGTATCAGATAAGGCCCTGTTAGCTTGAAGACCTGTGGTCTAGTATCTGTGTCTAATCCAGACACGGTCCATCACTCAGGGAGGCTCAGAACAACTTACAGAGGTGTCCCCAAGTTCAAGTAGCTCCTGGGTGACGATTGTGGCATTTGCAGGGTGTTGGACTGCTGCAATCCATGCATTAACTCGTGTTCTTGTGAGGAGTCCGCAGATGAGAGGGGCTTATCTGCCAGTATGGGTCCAAGCAGGACCTGTGAATGAGAAACTAGAACATACCCTATGCCTTTGGTTAGTAATTTTATTTCAATCATAAAGACTAGACAAATCACAAGGCATCTGCTGGAGAAGAAATAGCTCTGTGGAGAAAAAATGCTTACCAGCTATCTGATTAGAATTATGCAGTACAAAATTTAAAATATATAAATCTCCTTGTATTCTGTTCATGTCTGAGAAATAGCTCTTTAAGTGTACATATGGCCTTCCACAATTACTCATCTAGCATGGTCATAGCCAGACTAATAAGGAATACCTCAGCAGCAAAGGCAGAGAAAGTGTTCACAAACATGAGCTGCTTTCTGTGCGAGAGGTCGCATATAAAGCCTGTAACAGTGTCCGCAGAGATAGGAATACATTTCAACTTAGCAAACTGAGGGATGTGTGAAACATCCATTTCTCAGAATCAACATTAAAAAGGTATACTGAGTTAAACACCCATAAAGGGAGGAGTCACACCAGTCTAGGCATAAAGAAACAATGACTCACGCTATACCAGAGAAATATCCAATCACTTAATTAGAGCTCAACACTTAGGTTCCAGAATGTGCTTGAACTAGAGAGGTTAACTAGATTACAGTAGCAAAACATCTGTAAAAGCTATGGGGAAAGAACACCAAACACTGGTGGATACAGTTTATATTCTTTCACTTTGGTTAAACGACTCAGGTGTGTATAACAGCATACCATGATCAACAACAGCTTTAGGATAAACTTGTGTCAATACATACATACTTAAATATCTCATACTCAAAACTTTCCTAGAGACTAGGTTAAAGACAAGTTACACAGTTAAGCAATCTATTAAGATTCATGCCTGTAGTAAGTGACTATCACTTACCCAATAGTCCTCATAGCTCTGCAGGCTGGAGGGCCAGGACCCTGCTTTTTGTAATCTGGCAGAGAATTATCTCCTGCATAAGCCTTCGATGGACAGTGGATTGCCCAGTGAAAGCCTTTTTTACAGCATGGACATTTAGTAGATGGGGGTTTTGAATATCTATCATTTTTATTTAATCTATAGTTAGGCTGCAGGAAATTAGCTTTGCAGTCTCTTTGGATATGACCCTCATTGTTCCACTTAAAGCAAACTGGCCTAGCCTGTGCTGAGCAGACAACAAATGTGGCACGATTTACTGCCACCATGACCTGTGCCTTATGGGTTTGCATCCCAATTGCACTACGTGCCTTTATCATTTGAGCAATATTTAAATTTTGACCCTTAAGTGGTCCAAGGATGCCCTTAGAGTCTTGATTTGCATTATCATAAGCCAATTGCTTGATAGGGATTTTTGCAGCTTCTTTGTTATCCATTTGTCTGTCAATCGCCTCCTGTAATCTATCAATAAAATCCATGTAGGATTCTGTAGCACCCTGGAAGATAGCACTTAAGGAACCAGCTGGAGTGCTTGGATCAGGAATTTTATTCCAAGCTTTAACTGCTGCCTGGGCAGCAAGCCGCATCCCCTTTTGTCCAAGGTTCATCTGTTCACTAGGAGAGGCAAAGTTACACTTACCCACTAATTGATTGGGGGAATTTCGTTCTCTATAGCTAAAGCTGTTGCGAGCTCCTTATATTCATAAAACCACAGAGCACTCGCAGAATTTGGCATTACAGTTTTCACCAGTTGCTTCTAAACATATGGGAGAAGACAGTAAGTGTCTGCAATGTATGTGACACAGCCCTTAGTAAAAGGAGCCTGTAAGCCATTCTGCTTAACTGACTGTCTAAGATCTTTATAAACCTGATAGGGCAAGGCTTCATAGTTCATCTCAGCCCCTTCCTCTGTAGTGAGGACAGGAAAAGCATTAAGTTCAGACAAACCTTTTTTCTTAAGTCCTTCTTCTAAACATCTCCCTAATGCAGTTTTGAAAGGGAATTTTCTGTTTTCGTAACTGGTAGCAGGCAAATCCGAGTTTATAGCAGGTGAAGGCAAGGAAGAATGAGGAGGAGGAGTTAGGAAGGGGTTGAGTGAGTCACATGGCACAGTAGGAAGAGGTGGTAGTTGTAAGGATGGGTTAAATGGTGTGGAGTCACAGAGGGTAGCCTGTTGAAGTGTGTGTGAAAGGGGGTGGTGGTGAACACACAGGAATAGGGGGTGGAGGTGGGGCACCACAGGGGGTGGAGGTGGAGGCTCCAGCGGCTGCATGGAGGAAACAGGAGGATCTGGGGTAAGGAAAGGATTTCCATGGATCAAAGATTGTGGTGGCGGGGTGGTGTATGGAATAGCAAGACAGTATAGATAAGGTCCATATAAAGGCAGGTGAGCTGGTTTACGCTTAGTAGAAAAATGTGAGAATGTTTGGATTTCAGGTGTGACAGAAACAGTTTGTGTCTGAGAAGAGGAGGAAGAAGGAAAAGTGGAATTGGAAGTCTGAGGAGAAGAAGGATTTAGGGAATAGTCCTACAAAGAAGCCTGTGATTGATTTAGAGCAGAAAGGCAGCGCTGATAAGTCCGAAGTTGTTTTTGCTGTGACTAGACCAACGTTTTTCAGTAAATAATCTCCAATTTGTGCCCATATCTCAAGTGATATAGCTGTATTCTTGGGACGAGGTCCAGAGACCACCTCTATAACATTCAACAACTTTCTTAATTCTCGGCTGGAACACTGAATTTTACATATCTTTAAAGTTTCTTTCAACTGTCTGAGGTGAAAACTGTCTTCTTTAGAATGTAATGTACCTATTGTGGCAGTTTAAAAAAGTGAGAGCAAAAGAAAGGTTAAAATTAATTGTTGGTCACTTACCAAGAGTTAGCATGTTTGTTGGGTCCCTAATAAGGTTAAAGTCAAGTAGTAAAGGGCCTGGAGGTAAGAAAAAAAGATTTAACATGTGTAGTAAATAAAAGTCAAGGGAAAAAAATTGCCTTTAGCAGAAAAATTAACAACAAAAAACAAACAAGCAAAAAAAAAAAAGGAGCGGGTAACCACAGAAACACGTTGGAGCAGATTAAATTCAGAGCCACATGGAGGTGGGGTTAAAACTTTGAAACACTTTTTGGGACCAACAGTGGGTAAAATCAAAGTGGACCATAGTAACTCAACACGTGGGAGATAAAGTTAAACTGCATAACGCAAAAAATGGGTAGGGTGAAATTAAAGTCAAATAACTAAAATAGGGGTGGGACAAAAAATTGCAACACGCTGAGGCGCCATTTGTTGTAAATTAAGTTAAAAAGAGGTATGGGGGTTGGGGCTGCTTGTGGTTTATTAGGTTTATTAGGGTGAAACAGGTAAAAGGCAAAATAAGCACTTAGCATCAAGGGTTAAGCGTATGCTAGGTCTGTAACATCTGAATATGGTTATCAAAGTTTAGTCCCATAAGATAAACAATTATCAGCTCTAGTAAAGGTTGCTCATGGCTGTAAAGGGGTCTAAAAGTTTACTGGCTAGCAGAGTAACAAGTGCTCAGTTCCCAGGAGAAGTAGACATGGTGGATGTATGCCTGGGGCACCTCCGCTAAGAGGCATCTGACCAGGAGAAGAAGCCACAGCCAAAAACCTCAGAGTTCTGGCTGCTGTCCTTTTAAGTCTATTCAGCCTACCCACAATGCTTTGCACACCAGCAGTCTGGATTCACCTACAGTCCACCGTGTGCCTGTGTAGATCTCTGCACTCTGTCAGCCTTCTGTTGCCAAAGCTGACGTCACCGTTGTGTCAGGGCATATAGCGTCACCACAGATGACATCAATTGTATTTATTCTCTGTCTTCCATCATCACTAATATAATTCAGATTCTTCAAAGAATTACTCAACAGTGAACTCAAATTTAAAAGAATCACTCATCAGTGTAGAGTTCTGTTTATTTCTATTCTCAAACAGCCTTTTTTTTTTTTCTTCATAGACTACATAACCTTGGGTGATTATTGATATTAAATTCTTTTCAGGACAATTATCCAGTATATTTTTTTCCTCAGTGATGTCTCATTTTAGAACCTATTTCTGTCAGACATTTCCTACTTCCTCCTAAGAGTTTTCTCCTGTTGGAGACTTTTAGCAGCTGGACATTTTCAGAATGTCACCAAGATATTGGAGCACTTGTATTGCATAATCTTTCTTTCAAGTGAGAAGTAAATATGCATGGTGAGAAGAATGAAAAATCAGGAGAGGACCTTCTCGTTTCTATAATTTTGAAAACCATTCTTAAATCACTTATAAAAAATGGGGAGGCAAGTAAAGGACCCCAGGGGGAGGGGATCTTTAGGTTCACTGTATGAGGGTCCTTGGGTGGTAGGAGCAGTGTGAAACTTCACATCACTATTAGTTCCCCCCCAACCCTCCTAAAAAGAACTGTTCAAATTAGTGAATAATACTATGGATGGATGACCTACCTCTAGAAATACAGAAATAGGACAATGTTATCAACAATTTTATCAATAATTTATAACCATATCAAGCAGGAAAGGCTATGTCCTTCAGTTATTTTCACAGACTTGCTATGTTGCTTCATGTAGGTGGCGTGTCAAAAATTCTTCAGTCTTAAATGGTAATTAATAAATATAGTTCATTTCAGCAAGTCCAATTTCCACGAGTATTGTGTTCTTAAAGTCTTCAATGGGAGGCTGCAGCTTGGTGCACCTTGTTGATGACATACATGGCCAGCATCAAGGACTTTGGTTCAAACCCCAATTCTCAACCTGTTGGGTGTAAGCTCCAACAGTGGTTTAGCAATGCCATAGACATGTCTCTCTGCCTTTCTAGCTTTCTTTTCTTCTCAGTATCTCAGTCCTATCAAATAAAATACAAATAAAGTAAAAATGAAAATTAAAGTAAAGTGTGATTTTATCTTTGTCTCCAAAAATGAAGTTTTTTCGATGGTGCCTTGGAAAAAACATAGATGAAATTAAGATTGTAGTTTGTTGGACCTCATGCAATGGAGGCAGTGACACTTAGCTATGATCCCTAAACCAACCCTTATGAATTCCTTCCTGGGGAAAAATATAGATTGCACAGTATAAAGGGGCAAACAACCAGAGCCTATTGGACATCTTTATTTTTCATTTATATTGGCTAAGATAGAGAGAAATTAAGAGAGGTGGTGGGATTGAGAGAGAGAGAGAGAGAGAGAGAGAGAGAGAGCTTCAGACCTACTTCACCGCTTGTGAAGTGACCCCCCACCCCCGCAGGTGGGAATCAAAGGGCTTGAACCCAGATCCTGTGTTTCCTAGTATGTGCACATAATAAGGTGCACCACCGCCTGGCCCCCCAACTTTTAAAAATTAATATTTATTTATTTGTTTGGCAGAGAAAGATAAACTGAAATAGAACTGACACAGATACTATGGTTAGTAGACAAGTGAACTGAAAGCTTTTATAACGACATTCTACACCTTCCAAGAATAAAATATGACAAATAAAGACTCCAGAGTCCGCGGTAGCACAGGTTGAGCACACATGGCACAAAGCGCAAGGATCGGCATAAGGATCAGGGTTGAGCCCCTGGCTCCCCACCTGCAGGGCAGTCGCTTCACAGGCGGTGAAGCAGGTCTGCAGGTGTCTGTCTTTCTCTCCCCCTCTCTGTCTTCCCCATCTCTCTCCATTTCTCTCTGTCTTATCGAATAACAACATCAATGACAACAACAACTACAACAATAAAACAAGTTCAACAAAAGAGAATAAATATTTAAAAAATTGTAAAAAAATTAAGGACTCCAAAACCTGTTTTGTTCTGAAATGTCATATGAGCCCCTTGAAGACTGAAAAATATGCAAGTTAGAATATCAGGTTATATACAGAAAAGCAATATCTGTACAGGTCATATAATAAACATAACAAAAATAATTTTTTAACTTTATGCCAGTACATCTGATAATTTAGGTAGAATGGACAAATACTAAAAGAGACAAACTTCTGAAGCTTATGTGAGATCAAGTAGACAAGCTGAATGAATACATGACTTTATACTTAAAAACCTTACCATCGGGAGTCGGATGGTAGCGCATTGGGTTAAGTGCAGGTGGCGCGAAGCACAAGGGCCGGCTGAAGAATCCCAGTTCGAGCCCCGGCTCCCCACCAGCAGGGGCGTTGCTTCACAGACAATGAGGCAGGTCTACAGGTGTCTATCTTTCTCTCCCTCTCTCTGTCTTTCCCTCCTCTCTCCATTTCTCTTTGTCCTATCTAACAATGACATCAATATCAACAACAATAATAACTATAACAACAGTAAAAACGAGGACATCAAAAGGGAAAATAAATACTAAAAAATTTTAAATATATTTTTTAAAAAAACCTTCCCAGATTCATATGATCTCCATATGGAATTTTTGTAGTCTTTTGAGCAGCAATATCATATACATAGAAATTCTTGCAATAAAATTGAAGATGGGATACTATCCAGATTATTGTGTTGAGGCATTATTGCTATAATTTCAGAAGGAGAGCAAATCATAGGGAACTACAGACAGGTAGCCCTCATGAATATAGAATATAGCATTTTTTAAATTTAAAGAATTTTATTGATATTATTTCAATAAGAGAGACCAGAGCACTACTTAGCTCTGGCTTATGGTGGTGCTGGGGATTGAACCTGGGATCTCAGAGGCTCAGGCAGGGAAATCTTTTGCAGAACCATTTTGCTGTATCCCCAGCCCCAGAAGCAATTTTTTAAAGCTTCCCCCCCTTTTGTTGCCTTTGTTGTTTTGTTGTTGTTGTTGTCATTACTGTTGTTATTATTGATGTTGTTGGATAATACAGAGTGAAATGGAGAGAGGAGGGGAAGACAGAGAGGAGGACGGAAAGATAGACACCTGCAGACCTGCTTTACTGCTTTTGAAGAGACTCCCCTGCAGGTGGGGAGGAGGGGGCTCGAACCGGGATCCTTAAGGTGATCCTTGCACTAAGCTAAGGCCTGACCCCTAGAAGCAAAACTTTTAAACAAAATGTTTGAAAATTAAAACTTGCTGTATATAAAAATGACAAATCATGACTAGGTAGGGTTCATGTAAGGAAATCAATTTTTAGTTTAGTATTTGAGAAACAAAATAATTCTCCACATGAGTAGATTAAGAAAATAAAATGTACAATTACATCAATTTATATGACCGGTCCCGGGTAAAGCAGAAGGGTCCCCGAGAGGAGGGCAAAATAATGGCAGGGCACAGAAGTACCAGAATTATTATCTGATACTTTATTCTTAGCAGAGCCCAGATTATATAGGGAAGCAATAACAATGATTTTAGTTCTCAGCTTAGACAACAAAACATGCTAACACAGTGTCCAAAGTTCAACTCAGTGAAGCAGTGAAGACTTAACAGGAACTTTTGTTGACTTTCCCTTCACCTGGCTGCAGCCTGTATTCAAGGTCAAAATAACCCTGCCTGTCTGCCAGTGATTTCTGTACAGCCCATGTGAATGAATCCAAAGGTCAGAGCAAGGTGTTCTTGGACCTTGTCCATCAGAACCTTGTCCATATATATCCTCGTGAAAGAAACCCAGCAGCATTCCCTGGACCTTCACTACCAGGACTGTATAGGCTTCCTCTTAAGTTTATTGCATGATGTTGCTCATGCCAATGTCCCCAACACTTATACTTTTTTTTTTTTGGCTGAATCTGGCATCCACTCTTGAGAAATTCTTAGTAGTTTAGGAACAGAAAGGAATTTCATGTAACTTGCAGAGGGGAGTTTATGTTAAATGGCAATCAATACATTACTGTAGATGAAATATCAAATTCTTTTCTTCTGACATTAAAAGAAATTTTTTAGAAAGAGAACCAAATATACATTCTAAAAATCTGGCCGAAAGACAAGGGAGCTCTTCATTCAATCTAATATCTCCTAAGTGCAGTTAATGTCAAAGTAAGATCTGGTTGTATAAGAATCTGCAACTTAACTCCTGACATTTTGAATGAGTATTTATTCCTCTGTCCCATTTTTGTTTTCCTTTGTTTCCTTGTATAGTTCTTCACTTGTCCTGTGTCCTTGTTGGGTCTGCTGTTTTAGAGTGAGTTTTCTTTTTCACTTGTTTAGTTCCTATCTTTTCTACAAATTTGTATGAGGTGGTATGCTTAGAAAGTTGGCATCTCTAAATTTACTCTTCCTTTATTCTCTGTCACTTCTGCCGACCATCACTGTTCTGCTGCTCAGACATCTTGTCTCCATCTCTGGAAGTTTTTTGTGGTCTTCATCTTTTTCACACCATTCTGCTTTTCTTTACTCACTCAATAGTATTTACTCTGTGAAAGGTGTTATTATAGTAAGTAGGAGTACTGATGACACACACGCATTGCTATTTAGGGTCTCTCTGTTGGGGGAGGCTGGCACTCAGTCCTTGAGGAGGCCTAAGGGCTAGTCCCCAGGGGCTTTTGGTCCATTCTGAGGAATCATGAAGCACTATGTGGATGATTTGTACAGCTTTATTTCATAGAAGTGAGGTAGTTTGTTTGTAGGGGAAAAAAGTTCACTGTTGAAGTGAATGCTGCTAGCTTATGCATCATCATATGAAGGCCATGGAGTGTCTGTGGCCCCTCCCTGCTGAATTTTCCTCCCCAGTTTATTCTCCTTCTTAACCCAAATTAGAGTTAACTTTTCATTGGTCCCTTGAGATTTTCTATTGAACTTCTTTTTTTGGGGGGAGGAGGGGTGTTAACAAATACAGAGTTTATTACAATGCAGGTTAGGTAAGTACAGCAAAATAGGCAGAGGGGCAAAGATCGGCTTAGCCATGATGGTGGGAGTCCTGAGTGTTGTTTTTTTAAATAAGTTATTGGTTTCTGATGTGAAATATATATATATATATATATATATATATATATATATATATATTAAAATATTTATTTATTTATTCCATATGTTGCCCTTGTTGTAGTTAATATTGTTGTCGTCCTTGTTGGATAGGACAGAGAGAAATGTAGAGAGGAGGGGAAGACAGAGAGGGGGAGAGAAAGACAGACATCTGCAGACCTGCTTCACCGCCTGTGAAGCAACTCCCTTGCAGGTGGAGAGCAGGGGCTGGAACCCTGGATCCTTACACCAGTCCTTGCGCTTTGCGCCACGTGCGCTTACCCGTTGGGCTACCACCCGACTCCCGAAATATGTATATATAAATTTTTATTTATAAAAAGGAAACACTGACAAAACCATAGGATGAGAGGGGTACAACTCCACACAACTCCCACCACCATAACTCTGTATCCCATCCCCTCCCCTGATAGCTTTCCTATTCTTTTTTTTCTTTTAATATTTATTTACTTTCTCTTTTGTTGTCCTTGTTTTATCTTTGTTGTGGTTATTATTGTTGTTGTTGTTGTTGGATAGGACAGAGAGAAATGGAGAGAGGAGGGGAAGACAGAGAGGGGGAGAGAAAGACACCTGCATACATCATGCATACATCATGCATACACCTCTTGTGAGGTGACCGCCCCCTGCAGGTGGAGAGCCAGGGACTCAAACCAGAATCCTTATTCTGGTCCTTGCGCTTTGCGCCATGGTTACTTAACCCTCTGCAATATTGCCCGACCCCCAGCTTTCTTATTCTTTATTTTTTTTTTCATTATTTATTTTCTCTTTTGTTGCCCTTGTTGTTTTGTTTTTGTTGATGTCGTTGAGTTTTCCTATTCTTTAACCCTCTGGGAGTATGGACCCAGGGTCATTATGGGGTGCAGAAGGTGGAAGGTCTGGCTTCTGTAATTGCTTCCCCACTAAACATGGGCATTGGCAGGTTGATCCATACTCCCAGCCTATCTCTCTCTTTCCATAGTGGGGCAGGGTTCTGGGGGAAGCAACATCTTTTTTCCCAGGTATAGCTACCTTTCTAAACCCCCCACCCCTTGTAATAATTACCACTTCCTAGTCCTCTTTTAAACCTCTTCCTACTACTTCCTGGTGCTGTCTTCAAACCCTCTGTCTGGTAGGGGAAACAGATGGGAAAACAAAAAAAGGCCTTAGTCTCAGATAATTCAGGTTGAAGTGGGGCTCAAAGTTCCCTGGTCCTCATCTTTCCCTAACACGCCCACATAAACAGACAAATGTATTGAGGAATCCACCAGATTCATTCTGGAGGACACTTCATAAAGTCGCCATTTCATTTTCCTCTATTTCTAATTCAGATGTTAGCAATACTAGTCTCTTTACACAAGCTAGTTACATCTAGTAGGCTAGACATTCATTGCCTCTCTAGTTGTAACCTAAAATTCTTGACTTCTTTTCCTACTTCTTACCTAACCCTATTTAAATAAATACTAGATAATACTATATATTACATTATCGCCTATAGGATTTACTCCTACAGATTACCAAGTGCAACTTTGTCAGCCAATGGAGTAACCAGTGACATTTGCCTAAATTTTCGGGTCAATTTAATCCTTTCATTTTGCAAACTGCCTTGCCATTTACAAAGGGTGGCTCAGATTTGCAGGATAATGCAAGTACAGCACCCCTCAAGGAAGCATGAGGTATGTAAACCTTTCCAAGTACTGGAAGTGAAAGAGTTGGAGTGGCACCCATATACATTTCTAATTGCCCTGAACATTCGTGTTTAAGTGAAGGAAAATGGGACAGTCCTGCGTGTTTTACTGCCTCTCAGACAAATTGAAATTCTGGGTCTGTGGACTTCTCTTTCTCAGAGTTCAGCTGGGAAGAGGTGTATGTTTATATAGAAGGGTTCTACTATAAATACAATGACTCACTGACAAAACCTTTTTGTTTAAGGAAACAGGACACAAAGACCTTGCTATAAGCAGAGCGAGGGTGGGGGGAGACAGAGAGGATGGTGTGAAGATGACCTATTTTCATTTGAAAATGTTCACAGCAAAGTTACAGACCATGGGTAGCGTTCTGAATGCAGACATAAGAGCAGGAACCATTAGTTTTCCATTAACCTGATGGCTTTTTAGGTGTGTAATTAATGATCTATCATTGTGTGTATCTCCCTGTACTTCAAAACTGGAGTCTGGGTTATTCAGACCCTGCAGCAATCTCTCTGAACTCTGAAAACAATTAGACAAAGAAAGCTTTTTATTAGAATATTAATCACTACTTTGGTTCTCCGTTTTGCCATATGCTTGCAGGCAGTGCACAAACATTAATGGACAGAGACTATGTATTCATATAGTTTGCATCAAATTATCTTCTGATTCTGCCCTTAAGTGTAAGCAACAATTCCAAATTTAACAAAGTTCTAGTATGATTTATTCACATATAATTTGTGAGGAATCATTCAGGTAATTCAACAACAACAAAAAAACTTGCTTCCTGAAATAGAGACACTCTTGACTGTTTCACGAAACTATAAGTTGTTCCAGATATATAAGAAAAATGCATCTCATATTGGAACTGTCCCTAGAAAGTGGGACTATCTTGCTCACACCACAAGGTGCTGTCACCTCCCTGGATGGAGAGTTCTTAAATGTGTATATATGTGGTTATTGCGGGGGGGGAGGGGTTACGGCGACTGTGGAGGACTGAATGAGCAAAGTTGTAAAAACCTTGTTACAGGGCCAACAATATTGCTCACTTAGCAGTGTGCTGTGTTGCCACATGCAAGATTGAGGTTCATACCCAGCCCCCACCACACTAAAAGAGGCTTCTGTGCTATGGTCTCCCTCTCCCCCACCCCCAGCCAAAATAAATAAAATAAAAAGTATGCAAAACCATAGTAGTGCTAAGTAAATGATACTGTTCTTGCCAATCACTGAGGTAGGTCATAAGAAAGTACTAGGCCTAAGAAACGCTCTTATTCTACTTGATACTTAGTTCTTCTATGGACTAAAATGCCAAAGGATGAATAGGTCACAGTTGACCATCAATGAAACTTTCCTCTAAAAAGTTCACTTACTCTTTCCTCTGTAGCCGAACACACGATTGGAAAGTTCAGTGTTTTGTTTTATTTTTGTCTTTTGAGGAACAGAGATTTCTTTTCTTTTTTTGATATTCTATTAATTAATTAGAAAAATAGAAGAGAAAGATTCAGACATCACTCTGCTACATATACATATACATATACATATACATATACATATACATATACATATACATATACATATACATATACATATACATATACATATACATATACATATACATATACATATACATATACATATACATATACATATACATATACATATACATATGCTACATATACATATACATATACTCAGGACCTCGCGCTTGAGAGTCCAATTCCAATGATTTACCCACTGTGTCACCTCCCAGACCATCAGAGACTTATTTTCTTGTCTATCCAGAACTGTTAATCATCACTGGTGGTTTCACCTGCAGGGACAAAACTTCACAAATGGTCAAGCAGTACTGCAGATATCTCTTCTTTCTCTCCTTTGCTACCCACCTTCCCTCTCCATTTCGTTGTCTGTATCCTTTAATTAATTAAATGTTCTGCCCCAATGTTCTAAATATTTTTGTGTCTTTTACTTATCTGTTTTGGCAATATTATTCCTTGGCTGCAGAGATGTTCCGGCAGGATTTAATGGTGATAGGAAAATCATCTAAATAAGAGAAGTAATTTGCACTATGAAGGTGTTTAAATAAGATCTGTAGATTCATCCAATGGCATATGTTTTTCGGCAACAACAACAACAACAAATTCATCTGATGCATTAATTAATGATATAAATGTTTCCTGTTGATTAAAGGAAACTATTCTATAAGCCTATTTTTTTACTATATGCCTGTATACCTTTATATACCAGTGAGTATCTCCATATAAGTATTAAATGACCATATGCCAAAGTGTTAATCATGTTTATTGTTGGGTACTATAATTACCTGGTTTTAATGTTCTCTTTATGCTGCTGATTAGGATCTTAAAATTTTTCTGAAGTTAATGTGCAGTTCTTGTATTAAATCCATTTCTAAACGAATACAAGGAAAGTAGGGGGAATGCTTGAACAAATGGATAATTGAAAAATACTTATTAACAATTTCATGCTGATTCTATCCCTGAGGTCTTAGTCCCCAGCCACTTGAATGCAAATGAGGATTTGAATTTTAAAAAGGGTGATATAGATCCCCCCCTCGTCTCTCCCTCTCTGTTTCTATTTTTTCATCTTACAGGGAATTGATGGAAATCAGGCCCAGGTTTTCAATTTTGGGGGAAAGAAACATTTTGCAAAATCATTAGCAAACATTTCCTAATTGTTATTAAACATTTCAACTTATTACACATATCTTCCTGCTATTTGAAAATACCATGATTTTTTTTAAATGAAAAATAGCACCGGGGAATCAGATTAATTTATTTATGTAATGAATGACCCTTTTAAGTTGAAAGTCTGATTTTAATATCAGAGTATATGGAGAAACAATCAACATGGCCATCTGACTATGGCCTACTCAACGCATACACACAATTTCTTTGCTGAATGATTTTATTCTCCTGATATTTTTTTTAAAGATTTCAGGATGGTAGCTAAGCCTATAATAACAGTGCCAAATTTCTTCATTAAAAGATAGAGCTACATTATTTCATTTTCCAGAAATACCTTCAGGGTAACTTCATTTTAGCATTTTGGCATCTGCTTGAAAGCAAATCTGAATTATTTCTTAAGAAGTGAGATTTTCAAAGAAACATAATTGCTACTGCCGAAGGGAGATGGTTTGTGATAAGGGAGGAAATAGAAGACACCTGTAGTGATGAGTAATGCAACCCAGGAAGAAGGATACAATTGAAATCTTGCTGTAATGCTTATCTCTCCCTAGAAGCAAGTATAAGCTGACCTCATCTGAATTTGGGTACTGGAGTGCCCGGTGGCTTTTATCCTAAGGTGATTTGCTTATACAATATTTCCATTATCAGAATTTCTGGGACAATATACTATTGAGAAAAATGCAAATTTAGGACAAGTTATATCGTTTCTTTATTAAGAATCCTTCCATCTTTTTCATTTTGTTTCTTTGTTTGTTTGTTTATCTTCTTTTCCCGGGGCTTTATAGTGTTGGCAGTGACATCAGTTTTTGTGTGGATTATGTTAGAAACTGATAAAGTAAGGACATCAGTTCGTATTTTCGTGGATACTGAACAACCTACAGAATGGGAAAGCTTATAAATCAGGCCTACTGAAACACTAAGGCCTGTACTGAACTGGCACTGTATATACTAGAATTATAGTGACACATTAGCTTGAAGTTCTATTCAAGAATAACACACAAATTCATATAATGTTCCATATTAAGAAGAAGACCCAGTGAGTCCTGAGATTATTACACAGACAAATATCTTATTTCTTGGACTGTGGAAATGATCAGTTGCCTTGCTGTAGTACTTTTTGTTCAGTCAGTTTGTATGTATTTTTTTTAACTTGGTGCAATCCTTTGCAGTAAAATATGAATCCCTTCAATATAAGGGAAATGGCCCTTATTGTGTTGTTAGCATGTAGAATGCCCCAGTTAAAAAAATAAATAAATATTATGCAGCTATCAAGAACAATGAACCCACCTTCTCTGACCCATCTTGGACAGAGCTAGAAGGAATTATGTTAAGTGAGCTAAGTCAGAAAGATAAAGATGAGTATGGGATGATCCCACTCATCAACAGAAGTTGAGTAAGAAGATCTGAAAGGGAAACTAAAAGCAGGACCTGACCAAATTGTAAGTAGGGCACCAAAGTAAAAACCCTGTGGTGAGGGGTAGACATGCAGCTTCCTGGGCCAGTGGGGGGTGGGAGTGGGTGGGAGGGATGAGTCACAGTCTTCTGGTGGTGGGAATGGTGTTTATGTACACTCCTAGTAAAATGTAGTCATATAAATAACTAGTTAATTAATATGAGAGGGGGAAAATTAATTGTATGTCTCGAAGTTTTTTAAAACACAGACTGAATCTTTTTAATATATAGGCTGTGTAATTGATATGCAGACTCTCTCAAAAGCCTAGACCAAGTAGATCAGAAGCAACCAATAGCATAGCTATATACAAGATACTAGGTACTCTACAGCAAACCCTAACAAAAGGACTTTTCAAAGTTAACCCAATTACCAAATAATGTGATAACATTAACTATCTATTGTCTTTTTGAACCCTAAGACAGCAGGAACCTCACATCTCCACTATAGAGCCTCTACTTCCCCCAGTCCTGGAACCCTTGGATAGGGCCCACTTTCCCGTATGCCTCTCCCAATCCATATCAAATAATATTGCATCTGCCAATTACAATCTAATCAACACAAAGATTGCCACCTCAACATGCTTCACTTCAGACTGTATCCAGAGACTTCACCTGTGGAATGACAACCCTTCAGCTTCATTACTCGGGTGAGACCTTTCCTTTCATAGTATACTCTAATTCCATCCCAGGTGGTTCACTTCCTAACAAAGTCCCAAAACCTAGATATAGACCAGGTTCTGTGAGAGAGAGCATATGTTCACACGTATCCATAAACAAGTGCAAAATATATATCTGAAAGCAGAAGTACACAAGAGTTTGCAGTGAGTATCCCCCTAACACTTCCTCTCCACTATTCCAGGTTTTGGGTCCATGATTGCTCAACAATTTGTTTGGCTTTGTATGTTAACTCTCTTTTCAGTCACCAGGTTCCAGATGTCATCAGGATGCTGTCCAGGCTTCCCTGAATTGAAAACCCCACCAATGTGTCCTGGAGCTCAGCTTTCCCAGAGACACACCCTACTAGGGAAATAGAGAGGCAGACTGGGAGTATGGACCGTCCAGTCAATGCCCATGTTCAGCGGGGAAGCAATTACAGAAGCCAGACCTTTCACCTTCTACAACCCACAATGACCCTGGGTCCATGCTCCCAGAGGGATAGAGAATGGGAAAGCTATCAGGGGAAGGGGTGGGATATGGAGATTGGATGGTGGGAATTGTGTGGAGTTGTACCCCTCCTACCCTATAGTTTTGTTAATTAATCCTTTCTTAAATAAAGGGAAAAATAAATAAATAATTTTTAAGTCCCATTTATAGAGTAAGTACTCAGTAAATATGTGTTGAATAGCTTTCACTTCTTTGTTTGTATTCACTGTTATTTGTAGAACTCTACCTGTAATAGAATTGTGAGGGTCTAAATTAGGGCAAGACACTAACTTTTCAAACTTACTGAGAGTTTTGATTTTAGTTTCTGCACAGAGATGAAAGGGAAAAGAACACCTGAGGGGCCGAGGGCACATGACACATCTGGTTGATCATCTGGTTGAGTGCACATGACCCAATGTACAAGGACCTAGGTTAAAGTCTCTGGTCCCCACCTGCAGGGAGAAAGCTTTGCGAGTATGAAGCATTGTTGCAGTTGTCTCTCTGTCTCTCTATCTCTATCACTCCTTACCTTCTTTAATTCTGGCTCTATCTAATTAATAATGATGATAAAAAGATGTAAAAATCTTTTTTAAAAAAACACCTGAGGATGAAGTAATTATTATGGAATAGATGTAAATAGGTCTTTGAAAAGGTGAAGAATCCAGGCCTTAGAAAGGTAACACTCATAAATAAATAAAATATTTTTTAAAAAATTGTCTTTTGACCTGGGAAGACTGCATAATGGTTATGCAAAAGACTTTCAGGCTTGAGGCTTTGAGGTCCCAGGTTCAATCCTAAGCACCACCATATGCCAAAGTTGAGCAGTGCTCTGGCCTCTCTTTATCTCTACTTCATTAGAATAAAGAAATACTGTCCAGCCTCTCTTCGGAGAATGGAACATTCTCTACCATTGTTGATCCAAGTTGAGGGCAAGGTCCTATGGGGGCCCACAAAGGGGTCTATTGTGTTGTTCCTGATAGAAACGACTGGTAACAATGCAGAGAGGGATTTATTCGAGATCTTGGCCCATCGTGTCTGTTTGGGAATCTCAGGACTCCCTGATTAGGGCCCCATGTGATGGGGTGGCCTGATAGTGACTAAAGAGTCATCATTAAAGTATGCCAGTCTCTTGCCCTTATTCAGCTTTTGCTTTAATAAGGATATCTTGGGAGTGAGGAGGGAAGTATAATAGGAAGTAGGTGAGGAGGGTATCTAAGTCTAAGTAGAATAGATAATATTTCAATAGGCCCATGACTTTACTAGTTTTTGACTGCGCCTGACATGTAATACACAGGTAGACCCAGGTTATTGTCTGGGGAGATGGTGTCATAGTTGGTAAAAGAACTAGGAAGCTGGATCAGGGAAGGGAGTAGCTCCCAAATATGGAAAAAGTATGTAAATATTGTTAACTGTAAACCCCATCGATTTGATCTGGGGCCCATCGTCAGTGTAGGAGGCTTTGTAACCTCTGCATCCCTGTGGGTCTGAGCTCGCGTTCTGTGGTCATGGCTAGGAACATTTCAAGCTGTACTAATTTCAGGACCCATATTCCTTGAGTAGTAGACCTAGGAGCTTTTTCCAAAATAGAAACCCCAAATCTTCATCTGCAGTATTCTTGCCTTTAGGTTCGTAATTAGTCAACAATTTGTTGGTTTTATATCTTAACTCCTTTTCACCCATCAGATTCCAGATGAAACCATGATGGCAACTGAATTTCCTGGACAGAGGACCCCACCATGTGTCTTGGAGCCCTGCCTCCCCAGATCCCTGCCCCACTGGGGAAAGAGAAAGACAGTATGAATCAACCTCCTAACACAAAGACCCAGACTGGTCTGAGCACAATTCTGAAGGATGCTTTATGAGACTTTAGACTGAGTTCTAAATGACTCCTTTCTCATCCCCTAATTGAAGATTCTAGAGTGCATTAGGAACTCTTAGTGTTTTGATATAGAACATTTTCAGTAGTATATTAAGGTAATAGTAAATGGGATCTTAAGAAATAATGGAGGACTGGAGAGCAATAGTGTAATAGTTATGGGAAATGACTTTTTTTGCCTGAGGCATCAAATATCTCAGAGTCAATCTCCAGCACCACCATAAACGAGAGCTTAGAAGTGGTATGATAATGAGAGAGACAGAGAGGGAGACACAGAGAGAGACACACACAGAGAGAGAATGGATAATTTACACTGAGGCCCAGGTGGTTTTGCACCTGGTTAAGTGCACATATTACCTTGTGCAAGGACCCAGGTTCAAGCCCCAGGTTGATTCTTTGATATGTTGACTCTCTTAAAAGACTAAACCAGGGAGAACAAAAGCAACCGGTGGCACAGCTATATACAAATAATATCAAAAAACATAAAATATGGTGATATTGTGTATGGTACAGCAAATCCTAACAAAGGGATTTTTAAAAGTTAACCCAATTGCCAAACAATGTGATTATAGCTATAACTATTGTCTTCTTAACCCTAAGATAGCAGGAACCTCCCACTTCCTCTAAAGAGCCTATATGTTCCCTAGTCCTGGGACCTCTAGGGTAGGGCTCACTTTCCTGAATGCTTCTCTCAATTCATACTAACTGATAATGCATCTGCTGATGTCAACATAATCAATACAGCCAGTGCCACCTCGGCATGTTTCACTTCAGACTGTGTCCAGAGACATCAGGAGTGGAATGTCAACCCTTCAGACTCATTACTCCGGTGAGACCTTTCCTTTCTTAGTATTCTCTAATTCCATTCCAGGAGGCTCACTGCCTAACAAAGTCCCATAACTTAGATATAGACCAGATCCCGTAAGATAGAGCATATGTTCACATGTATCCATAAATTAGGACAAAATATATACCTGAAAGCAAAAATACACAGTAGTCTTTAGTGAGTCAGTATCAAGTTCATAATGAAATAGTGTCTACTTCGACTTAGATATCCTTCTCACCTACTTCCTATTACAGTTCTCTTACTCACTCCAAAGCTAACCTCATTAAAGCAAGGACTGCAAAAGCTGAATAAGGACAAGAGACTAGCATACTTTAAGGATGACTCTTTAGTCAGTATCAGGCCATTCCACTAGCTGGGGCCCTAATCAGGGAGTCCTGAGATTCCCAAACAGACATGATGGGCCAAGATCTCGAATAAATCCCTCTCTGCATTGTTACCAGTCGTTTCTATCAGGAACAACACAATAGACCCTTTGTGGGCCCCCATAGGACCTTGCCCTCAACTTGGATCAACAGTGGTAGAGAATATTCCATTCTCCGAAGGGAGGCTGGACAGTATTTCTTTATTCTAATGAAGAAGAGATAGAGGCCAGAGCACTGCTCAACTTTGGCATATGGTGGTGCTTAGGATTGAACCTGGGACCTCAAAGCCTCAAGCCTGAAAGTCTTTTGCATAACCATTATGCAGTCTTCCCAGGTCAAAAGATAATTTTTTAAAAAATATTTTATTTATTTATGAGTGTTACCTTTCTAAGGCCTGGATTCTTCACTTTTTCAAAGACTCTCCACTGTTACTGGTCATTCCTATGAGGAACAACACAGTAGACCCCTTTGTGGGCCCCCATAAGACCTTGCCCTCAACTTGGATCAACAATGGTAGAGAATGTTCCATTCTCCAAAGGGAGGCTGGACAATATACTCTATGCTACACCTGAGGAAGATGGGTCCTGATATTGGGGCAGCTTGGAACATTCCTAGTTAAGACCACAGAAGATGAGCTCAGATCTACAGGGATGCAGAGTGTCACATAGACTCCTATGCTTAATATGGACCTCAGATCACATCAAATCGATGTGCTTTACAATCAACAATATTTATACACCTTTCCTATATTTGGGAGCTACTATCTTCCCTGATCCAGCTTTCTGGTCCTTCTGCCAGCCATGACATCATTTCCTCAGACAATAATTAAGATCCGCCTGCATAGCAACAGGCCCTTTGGAATATAACTAAAATATGCCAACTAGCTTTCTGCAAAACTGAGACCCTCCCAACTCTTCATCAGCACTATTCCAGCCTTTAAGTCCCTGATTGGTCAACAATTTGTTTGGCTTTGTGTGTTAACTCTCTTTTCAACCACCAGGCTACCCTGGACAGACACCTTTACCAATGTGTCCTGGAGATCTGATTCCCCAGATCCCTTCCCCACTAGGGAAAGAGAAAGACAGGCTGGGAGTATGGATCAACCTGTCAAAGGGGAAGCAATTACAGAAGCCAGACATCCCACCTTCTGCATCCCACAATGACCTTGGGTCCATACTCCCAGAGGGTTAAAGAATAAGAAAGCTATCAGGGGAGGGGATGGGATACAGAGTTCTAGTGGTGGGAATTGTGTGAAGTTGTACCCCTCTTATCCTATGGTTTAATCAGTATTTCTTTTTTATAAATAAAAAATTAAATTAAAAAATAGAATAAGGAAATACGTACATAAATAAAATATTACCAAAAAGAAAGGTAGCACCTTGAGGAAAGGGCTAATAGGCATATCTGGTAATTTAAACAGACCATTAAAAATTCTTTCTGGTTAGAAACTTTGGAAGTAAAAAGCCGGAAGAGAAATCAACTAGCAGCCATTCTTTCTACGTGACCCATGTGTGACTGTGTGCCTGCTCTGTCATCATTTTCTGATTAAAGTATATGATTCTTGATCATAGAGACCCCAGTGCTTTGTGAAAACCTACTGTGAAGATCCAGACACTATGGGGGAGACATTTTCTTTCCCACACAACAGGATCTTTTCTAGTTTGACTAGTGTGTTCCAGCTGTGAACATTTAAAAATAATGAATGATTAATCTATACCGTTTGATAGAGTCTATGCTCAGCAAATGGTGCCAATGATTGTAAGGCTTGTGTTCTATTTCATTATGTGAAATTGCCAATTGTGAAGAGAATCCATCTTGTATGCCTTCATGTTCTTCGGATGCTGGAAACTAAGCATCAAATTAGTGTTAGACAGATTGAGAAGATAAAAAAGGGGGGGATCAATCTATTTATTTCTGGGAAAGAATCTTTCCCCCCAAAGAGAGTAATTAATTACACAGGCATCCAGATGTCTTTCTTTTATCACTAGTGATTTAATAGTGTTTTACAATAATACATAATAGGGGTATTCTTCCACACCACTCCTGCCAGATACCATGCTATTCCTGGTATAAATGAGGATATTGTGAAGAAATGGCAGGTCATTTCAAGAGATGAGCAAAGCAGGCACAGTATACAACAGTACACTGATTTAAGTACCAATAATAAAACTAGGTCATCTGTGGATTCATCTTTAAGGAAGGAAGATGTTTACATGTCAACATCTCTTTCAGAAAATGTCCTCCATTCTGCCTTTAGGTTCCCTGCCAGGAAACTAACCTTTGGACAATGACAAATGTTTGCATGGTTGGTTTTTTGCTCACCTACAGGATGAACTAAATGAGCTTTGAGTTAAAGGATCTAATGGTTTAAGAGAAAAACTTCTATTAAATATTTTTAAATCATTATTTTATCTATGCTAATACTTAGATGCCCAGAGCATGTTGATAATACAAAAAACTGTGTGACTATGATTTGAGGGTTAGACATAGAAATTAAAGTGACTTCATCCTTTTTTCTTATGATTCTCACAATGAATTGAAGAAGATACACATATCTAGAATGACATCTGCTAAGAGTTTTAGTAGACACATAATTCAACTTTTCTGACCACATCAAGGAAATATGAGTTCTTCCCAAGAAGTTAGAAGGTTTAATGGAGCAGTTGGCTATTGTAGTAGGTCTTGGATTCAATAGAATAAATGTAATTAGAGGACAGGATGAGGAGGAGATTGAAGCAGATTCATGGAAATTCATTGGAGAAGCTGAAATGTAATTGAATGAAAGACAGGCCTATAAGTTAAGGATGGAAGGTCAGTAGCCAGGATATTAAAAGATATGGAATAGTTAACATATTGTACAATTGACGGTGGAGGAGGACCTAGGTAGGGGGGCTAGAGTATTTTGCAGAAAACTGAGAATTAAAAAAAAAATAAGTTAATTTTATTTATTTTCCCTTTTGTTGCCCTTGTTATCTTTTTACTGTTGTAGTTATTATTGTTGTTGTTATTGATGTCATCGTTGTTAGATAGGACAGAGAGAAAATGGAGAGAGCAGGGGGAGGTAGAGAGGGGGAGAGAAAGATAGACACCTACAGACCTGCTTCGCTGCCTGTGAAGGGACTCCCCTGCATTTGGGGAGCCAGAGGCTCAAACCGGCATCCTTAAGCTGGTCATTGTGCTTTGCTCCACGTGCACTTAACCCTCTGCACTACTGCAGGCCTCCCAGAAAACTGAGAAATTTTACATTTGTACCAACAACTGCACTTACTATTATGTGTGTGTACTCTATTAATTCCCCCAATTAAAAATACAAAAATAATGATATTTTACATTATCCCCAATGATGAGATTATTGGTGTTTTTGTGTTGATTATTCAATCTGATTTTGCTTCGGCAGTTAAGCCCTTGTGGCATTATCCTAATATTATTTAGTTCTGTTCAAATAGTATTTATACCACTAATTCACAGAGTTGACAATCAATTCATTAATTGCCAATAATAAAACTTTCTGTTAAATGCACTAGAATTCTTATTTTCACATTTCACCTCAGATATCACAATAGGGTCACAATGTGGTTTGGATGGTTGAAGTGATAGATGCAGTTTTTTATCATCAAATATTTTTAAAAATTCATTTATTATTTGATTGAGTCTGGGAGAAATTGAGAGGATAGTAGGAAATAGAGAGGGAAAGAGATGGAGAGATACTGAAGCCCTGCTTCACCAATTGTGAAGCTTTCCCCCTGCAGGTGAGGACAAGGGACTTGCACCTGGGTCATGGTGCACTGTACTGTGTGCACTTAATCAGGGGTGCCACTGCCTGTCCCCAAAGCAGTTCTTGTCATTCACTGTGATGACCAAGTAAAGTGAGCGTTCTTATAGGGATATCTGTTCCCAACACAAAGACCCAGACTCATCTGAGCACAATTCTGAAGGATGCTTTACGAGACTTTAGACTGAGTTCTAAATGACTCCCTTCTCACCCCCCTAATTGAAGATTCTAGAGTGCATTAGGAACTCTTAGTGTTTGATGTAGAACATTTCCAGTGGTGTACTAAGCTAATAGTAAATGGGTATTTAGTAAATGGGTAAATAGTAATGTTGTTGATATTATTCATACATTTTGTTTTCAGTGTGGTCTTTGTCTTTTTTTGAAGAAGGAGCTGAAATGTAGCATCCATCTCTTGAGAGGAATAGATAAAGTGTTGAAATCTTGACAGTAGAAACTGGGAAGGAAATGGTCTCTATTTCCTCAGAATGTGTGATATCGCCTCTGGACTAGAAATTTTGACAGAGTTACATTTATATGGGAAGTTTTGAATAGCCTTTCTCTGGCTGTGAAAGAAACATGCTCCTCTTAAACAGATATCTTTCAGCTTCTCTAACACTTATTACTGAGTCTGACATTATTTCAAATACCCAGACTAAATGATGAATTGGGGATCCAATTGACAACAAGTTTTTGGACTATGTTTGAGATCATTTTGGTGTGAGTTTTGTTCCTTTATGAAAAAAAAGTTGTTTATCTAATGAGAGAGCGAGAGTATCTTAGTATGGGTCATCAGGAAATGAACTTAGGAACTCTCATATTCACTGCGTGCTCCCTGCCCTTGAGCCTTTTTTTAAATGATTTATCTCAGCCTTCAGTTACTGAGGTTACTTTTCTTTCCTTTACTATGATTTATTTACTTATTTATTTATACTATTAAATGAAATGTATGTGAGAGAGAGGCCATACCACTACTGACCAGCCATTCACAGTCATTATGTTTTTGTTGGATTTGTCTTTTTTTTTTTGCCTCCAGGGTTATTGCTGGGGCTCAGTGCCTGCACCAGGAATCCACTGCTCCTGGAAGCTACTCCCCCCTTTTGTTTCCCTTGTTGTTGTAGCCGTGTTGTGGTTATTACTGTTATTATTGATGTCGTTCGTTGTTGGATAGGACAGAGAGAAATGGACAGAGGGGAAGAGAAGGACAGATGCCCACAGACCCACTTCACTGCCTGTGAAGCTACTCCCCTTCAGGTGGGGAGCCGAGGGTTCGAAGAGGAATCTGTACACCAGTCCTTGTGCTTAGTGCCACATGCGCTCAACCCGCTGCACTACCAAGGACCCCCTTGTACGTCTTTTTTTTTTTTTTTTTACCACCTGGCTGATTACTGAGGTTCCGTGCATCCATGACTCCACCTTTCCCATTGAGGACGTCTCTCCATTTTCTTTGTTTTTGACAAAGGTGAAAGCCTGAGGGAGGAAAGGAGTGAGAGAAGCAAAGACACCTGCGGCCCTGCTACACCTCTTGTGAAGCTTCCCCCTAGGATGTGGGGAACACCAGAGGCTTGACCCAGGGTCCTGACACATGATGCCATGTACACTCTACCATGTGATCCACCGCCCATATCAGTATAGAGTTCCATTCTCACCCCCCCCATTTTAAAAAACTATTAGTGGTTTAATTTAATAGAGCTTAATGTGCAGCTTGGCGATACGAGAATCCGGCATGAAGCCCAGCCAGTCTATCTTGGCGTTACTCTCGATCACACTCTGTCATTTCACAAACATCTCATAAAAACTGCAGCAAAGGTGGGCGCGAGGAATAACATCATTGCAAGACTGGCCAGCTCCTCATGGGGCGCGAGCGCTTCCAGACTACGATCATCATCTCTGGCATTATGCTATTCCACTGCAGAATACTGTGCCCCAGTATGGTTCCGTAGCCCCCATGCCCACTTGGTCGATTCCAAATTATATTCCTCCATGAGGATAATTTCTGGAACCATCCATTCCACCCCGGCTCCATGACTGCCAGTTCTTAGCAACATCGCCCCGCCAGATATTCGTCGGGATGCGGCATCATCTAAGTTCATTTCCCACGTCCATGCTCGACCGGACCTGCCAATATACATGGATATCTTCGCTCACCCTGTCCAATGCTTGATGTCTCGTCACCCAATCTGGTCCCCTATGCCTACACTGAACTTCTCTGTTCCAGACTCTTGGAAACAGAGTCGGCAGTCAGCTGAGGTAAAGAACAAACACCTCATCACAGACCCCTGCAAGCGTCAACCCGGCTTTGACCTAGCACGTTATGATTGGGCCCTCCTCAATCACTATCAAACAGGCCATGGCTGGTGCGCCGCTATGTTCCACCGCTGGGGAGCCAGAGACAACCCGAACTGCCCCTGCGGCTACAGACAGACTATGACCCACATAGTCAACGACTGCCACCTCTCCAGATTCAAAGGAGGTCTCGAAACTTTACATCAGGCTCAACCTGATGCTGTTGACTGGCTACGGAAGAAGGGCAAATGCTAGAAGAAGAAGTGGTTTAATATTGATTTACAAAATAATATGTCAGCAGGGGTATAATTCCATATCATTCCCACCACTAGAGTTCTGAATTCCCATTCCTTCCATTACAAGCCACTGCAATTCTCCAAAGGTTGCAGACATGGATTAACTGTCATCTCTACAACTATCTGTCTACATTTGTACATAATTTCCCCACTTTCTTCAAGTTCTAGTCCTCTCTTCCCCTCCAAGCCACATATAACCCTATTTCTACATCCAGATGTCCCTTCCTTTTTCTTCCTCTTTCTCTGGGTCCTAATGCAGTTGGAGTTCAGAGCCCTCTTATCTTCTTCCTCATATCACTTCTTTCCCACTAGGAGTATGGATAAAAATTGTTTTTGGGGTGCAGAAGGTGGGACTTCTGGCATCTGTAATTGCTTCGCCTGTGTTAATGGGTGTTGACAGCTCGATCCATACCCCTAGCCTGTTTCTTTCTCTAATATGCTAGAGCTCTGGAGAGGTGAGGTTCTAGGACATATTGGTGAGGTTGTCTGCCCAGAGAAGTCAGGATGGAATCTTGATATCTGGAAAGTGGCAGGATATAAAATGAGATAAAATAGTTAATGAACAGGAGCCAAAAAGTAGGAACAGGTGATATTAGGCACCTTGAGGTGGGAAGAAGTTAGGAAGTTCATTTTAGGCGTGTTTCTAGGGGCCCATGACTATCCTAATGTTGCTTGAGTTTGATAGCTAGTATCAAGTTGGATAATATTGTCTGAGAAAATGGTGTCAGAGTACAGAAAAAGGCTAAAAAGTTAGATTAGGGCAGAGAGTAGCTCCCATTCTTGAAAAAAGTATATGGATAAAATTAACTATTTACCTCCCACCACCCAACTCAGGGCCCATCTATGTAATTATATTTAGCACCAGAGCCTGGGTAACCTCTGAGTGCCTATTGGTCTGAGCTCACATCTCATGGTCACAGCTGGGAACACTGCATGCTGCACTCTTTTCAGGACCAGTCTTTCTGGAGTGACTTGGCAGGGTACTCTAGCCTCCCTTCGGAGACTGGGGCAGTCCTTACCATTGATGCTTTATTGTGAGGACAAGGTCCTTGGAAGACACAGAAGAGGGTTCAGAATTACGTTCCTGATGGAAGTGACCAGTGGTGGTGGAAAGAGGGATCCATTAGAGGTCTAGGCCCATCATATTTATGTGGAGACATGTGGTTAGTTCTACTCTTCCTGATTGGATTCTTTCTTCGATGGGAAGACACTTTTAAAAATGGGTGCCTGAAATCCTGCAGGAACAGTCAGAAGCACCCTAAATGGAATTTCGAGGAGCTTTTTGGACTAGGATGCCCTCCAGGGACTCATGATGCTACATGGTGAGATCTGGATAATCTGGTTCAAGTTACATTTCCAAAGAGAGTGATTTGAATGACTGAATTTTTGTTTGACATTGACTTAAAAAAATGCTAGACGCAGCCATGATTTCTAGAGACATCCAGAAACAATCCAAAAAATTGTTTTTTCCCTCCTTTGATTTCTTTTTTACGTCTTGGCATAAATCTGAAACGTTTAATCCTGAAAAGGTATGAGTTATGGGTGGGGCAGATAGAGCAATGATTATGTTAATGATTCTCATGCCTGAGGCTTCTAACCGTGGTTCTTCTGTTTACCTTTCCACATTTTATTGAGTTTAAACTGTTTAAACAACCTTAAAATCATACTAGAAAGGACTTCCAATTATAATGGAGTTATCAATTATAGTAAACTTCTAATCTGCTACAAGTTTTGTTTGACAAGTAAGTGAATTTCAGCTGTCAAGTCTTCACATGAAAAAGCATCTACTCAAATGTAATTCCTGGAAATCCATTTGGACCCCTGTTCTCTGACATCGCCCACAAAATGGAATGACTACAACACACCCCCGGGAACCAATGATGTGACCTGGCACGACCTGAAGAAACAGATTCACAGACTCCAAAGCTCACTCTCTACAGAAAAGTGGAATTCCGGTGGCCGACATTCCCCATCGAGACAGACTTGCAGCATTTCATCCCTTGGCATTTTCTTCCATGGTCATCTACTTTGGACTGACACTTCCATCAGACTTACTGGTACACACAGCTGTGTTTCTCAAAGACTAACTTCAGCCAGTTGCCTTGGGACTTTATAGACCATGTCCCCTCGCCTGCAGGCTCTGTACCCAGAGATAGGAAACTTCTCCTCTGTACTAGGTTCTGCCCAGTCAGGAAATGCCCTTTGAGGCAAGAGATGTCCATGGAGGCATGAAGCACCCCCAGAGGCAATAGATGACCCCAGAGGCAAGAAATGCCCTTTTGCCTCCTAGGCCTTGCCCTTTGAGTCAGGAAACGCCCCCTCAGGCCTCCCCTTGGCATCACACTGGTTATTGCTGCTCCCTATTTTGTTTTCCATGTCTTATGCCAGTTCTTTTGAAAATGCCTGTAGGATATAGGTTTCTGTTCACCCCACAATCCTGATACTATGGCCACTAGTTAAAAAGAAAGGGGAAATTGTTGGTATGCTTCTAATTCTGCTTCTAAAAACCCCTTCTGTTTCAATTGGTTTAATCCCCCCTGCTTAACACTGTATTCTATTTACATAACCACTGTATTCTATTTACATAACTACTGCAGGGCATTGGTTTAATCCCCACTGGTTCATGATGTGTTTTTGCTCTGTCCCCTCTCCGTGTCACACCCTGATTTTCACCAGTCACTTTTCTTTCCACCCTCTCTACATCTTACCCTGTTTAAACCCTACTTGGCAAGTATATTAGTGTTAGTTTAGTTTAGCTTGTGCTGCGTCCTGCATGGATAAAGAGATACAGCGTACAGCCCTGCCATGAGTCTTTTGTCATCTGTCTCCGCCCACGAAGCTAGTCCGACAGGAATACAAGCATTGACTCGCTAGGGCCCCAGATGATGAAGTGGTGTGTTATTAACCAAAAGGGCCATTATTAAGTGAGCCAGTTAAAGTTCTGTTTTCTTATTTGATAGGCATTTTCCCCAGCAGTATAGGTGGTGTTAAGCTTTTGCACAGGGCACACACTTGCTGGTTGTTAAGTTCAATCTGGAGATTAAATGAAATATTCCAATATTAGTTTGTAAGCATATGGTTATAACGAAGGTAATTTGTTGTTCTTAGAGGACAGTGCCATCTGATTAACTTTCTCCATGACAGAAATAGTACTTTCTGGAGAAGCGGTATTTGTTTTAAGATTCAGTGCATTGATTCTCATGGACAGAGTAGGCCATTGCCATAATCTCACATTTTACCTCTCCCTAGAATCCCATGAAAAAACATTCTCCCACCCTCATTTGTTGTGACATTGCTTGTCACAGCCTTGCTTACATTCATCATAATTTGGTATAAATGGAAACTGATTTGACATTGGAAACACACCAGCAGGATGTTTGCCAACCATCTCTTCAGGTCAGAAGCATTTATTTAGGTGGTCCTTGTGTCATCACTTTTTTTTTCCTTCAGTTTCAGAAGGTTCTAATCTCTAGTTCTATTCTTAATTATTGGTCATAATCTTTACTTTGAATCTGGCACGCTTATAAATTAAGTATCACGAGCTATTAAGCTGAGGTGGAAGGGGTGCCATGTAGAGTTCCTATTCAGTAATTTATGAACAGTTTTTATTTTATTTTATTTTAACGATTTTATTTACTGATTCATGAGAAATGATAGGAGAGAGAGAAAGATGCCGGGGACTGAACTCAGGACCTCATACTTGAGAGTCCAGTGCCCCATCCACTGCGCCACTTCCAGGACCACTGAACGTTTTTTTAAAGTGTTAAATTCTTTTTTTATGTATGTGTGTGTGTAAATTCTTTGCCTCCTGTTTTTTTAATTTTTTTAAAATATTTACTTACTTCCTATTGTTGCCCTTGTTATTTTATTGTTGTAGTGATTGTTGTTGTTGTTATTAATGTCGTTATTGTTGGATAGGACAGAGAGAAATGGAGAGAGGAGGGGAAGACAGAGAGGGGGAGAAAGATAGCCATTTGCAGACCTGCTTCACTGCTTACAAAGCGACTCCCCTGTAGGTGGGGAGCGGGGGCTCGAACCGGGATCCTTATGTAGGTCCTTCCTCTTTGCGACACATGCGCTTAACCTGCTGTGCTACCACTCGATTCCCTCAAATTCTTTTTTTTTTTCTTTTTTACAGCTAGATCACATTTAGATATATTAAATCAGAGGTGGGGTGGGATGGTGATGCACTGAGTTAAGTACACAGAAGACCAAGCTTTATGAGCAGTGAAATGGGTCTGCAGGTGTTTATCTTTCTCTCTTACTCTCTACCTCTTCCTCTCTCAATTTCTCTCTGTCCTATTAAAACAAAATAGAAAAGGGGGAGACAAACAAAAATGGCCTCTGGGACATGTTATTGGGAACCAGAAAATGCCTAGAAGTGCCAAAACAATCTGGAGAAGAAAGAAAGGAACTGGAGGCATTACACTCTGAAATCTCAAACTGTACTATAGGGCCACTGAAATCAAAACTGCCTGGTAGTGGAACAAAAATGGACACACTGACCAGTGGAATAGATGGAGATCTCAGAAATAAGCCCCCAGTACCTTTGGACATCTATTTTTTGTTTGTTTGTTTGTTTGTTTACAATGAGGGCTAAACTATTAAATGGAAAAAGGAGAGTCTCTTCAAAAAATGGCATTGGGAAAATTGGGTTGAGGCATGCATGAGAATGAAACTGAACCACTACACCCACACAAAAGTAAACTCCAAATGAATAAAAAACCTTGAATATTAGACCAGAACTTATCAAATAGAGGAAGATACTGGCTGAATTCTTTTCCATCTAAATTTTATAAGCATCTTCAATGACAAAAATCCAATTTCAAGGAAGACTAAGACAAAAGTAAACCATTGGGACTATATCAAATTAAAAAGTTTCTGGTGGCTGCACCTGGTTGAGCGCACAAGTTGCAATGCACGAGGACCCAGGTTTTAGCCCCCAGGGGGAAAACTTTACAAGTGGTGAAGCAGGACTGCAGGTCTCTCTCTCTCTCTTTCTCTCCCTCACTATTCCTCCCTTCCCTCTCGACTTCTGACTGTCTCTATCCAATAAATAAATAAAGATAATAATAAAAAATGTTTCTGCACAGCAAAAGAAACTACCACCAAAACAACATCTTACAGCATGGGAGAAGAAAGCTAAGAAATATTCGAACCCCGGCTCCCCACCTGCAGGGGAGTCGCTTCACAGGCGGTGAAGCAGGTCTGCAGGTGTCTATCTTTCTCTCCTCCTCTCTGTCTTCCCCTCCTCTCTCCATTTCTCTCTGTCCTATCCAACAACGACGACAACAACAATAATAACTACAACAATAAAACAACAAGGGCAACAAAAGGGAATAAATAAATAAAATAAATAAATTTTTAAAAAAATTTAAAAAAAGAAATAAAATATATAAAGAGCTCACCAAACTCAGTAACAAAAACTCATGACTTCATCCAGAAATCGGGAGAGGACATGAACAGAATATTCACTTGGGAGTCGGGCGGTAGCGCAGTGGTTAAGTGCAGGTGGCACAAAGCACAAGGACCGGTGTAAGGATCCTGATTTAAGCCCCGGGCTCCCCACCTGCAGGGAAGTCGCCTCACAGGAGGTGAAGCAGGTCTGCAGGTGTCTATCTTTCTCTCCCCCTCTCTGTCTTCACCTTTTCTCTCCACATCTCTCTGTCCTGTCCAACAATTATGACATCAATAACAACACCAATAGTAACTACAATAATAAAAAACAACAAGGGCAACAAAAAGGGAAATGAATAAATAAACATTTAAAAAAGAATATTCACCAAAGATCTAAAAGTCCAACAGACATATAAAGAAAAAATGCTCCAAGTCATTGATTGTCAGAGAAAGGCAAACAAAGGGACAACAATGAGTGAGATACCACTTCAAAAAAAATGATTATAGCACTTTACAAAACAAATAAAGTCTCCTTCTAGGGACCTCTTTCTCCATAGACTAGAAATCTCACACGATGTCGGGGGCCGTTCCCTTTCCCTCCTTTTCTTTTCTTTTCCTTTCTTTTCTCGATTTAATTCTTTTTTCAAATTTAATTTATTCATTTTTGATAGAGACAGAGAAGAATTGGAAGGCAAGGGAGTCAGGTGGTGGCGCAGTGGGTTAAGCCCCACATGGCGCAAAGTGCAAGGACCGGCATAAGGATTCCGGTTCAAGTCCCTGGCTCCCCACCTGCAGGGGAGTCGCCTCACAGGAGGTGAAGCAGGTCTGCAGGTGTCTATCTTTCTCTCCCCCTCTCTGTCTTCCCCTCCTCTCTCCATTTCTCTCTGTCCTATCCAACAATGACCACATCAACAACAACGACAATAATAACTACAACAATGGCAACAAAAGGGAATAAATAAATAAATATTTTTTAAAAAGAATAATAAAAAGAAAATCTACACATCTATTAGCAACTTATTCCAATAAAAAGTGAAAATAAAAAAACATTAGAAATCCCTACCACTACTATACATATGTAAAAGTAGGGTGGTCTGGGAGGTTAGTGCAGTGGATCGGACTTTCAAGCATGAGGTCCTGAGTTCAGTCCCCAGCAGCACATGTACCAGAGCAATGTCTGGTTTTTTCTCTCTCCTCCTTTCTCATTAATAAATAAAATATTTTTTTAAAAAGTTGGGGGGGAAAGTAGGGAAGATAAAAATAAACTAGAGTGTCAATGGAATCCTTTTGAAAAGATAGAGTATTATATACATTCAAATATGTTATGCAGACAGCATATATATAATCTCTATATAAGTATACCACATATAATTAATACATCCATAAAGTTGTTAAAATGGGGGGACAAAAAGGTCGTACCCTTCCTAAGACTTTGTAAGAACTATAATGGTAGGACATTGAACTGTGCTGGTAAGTACGGATGTGGAACTCTGTAATCTAATGATATTGTAAATTATTATTAAGTCACTAACACTTTTTTAAAATTAAAACTCTCTCTTGAGGGTGGGGGTATAGCATAATGGCTATGCAATGAGACTGTCATGCCTGAGGCTCTCAAGTTCCAGGTTCAGTCCCCCACACTACCATAAGTCAGAGCTGAGCAATGCTCTGGTAAAAAAAAAAAAAAAAAAGAAGAAGAAGAAAAAAACTCTCTCTTGAGGACTATTATTTGCATAAAAAGCCTCAGGCACACTAGAACTAATTAACTCTTATCTCTGCCCACATTCCACAGAGGCCATCCAAGGATAAGCACACACTATGCCTTCTTCATTCCTGCCCCCATGAACCTCAGGACCCATTCCTCTTTCACATCAATGGACATTTTCTTGTCACTATTTTTTTCCCAAGCCTTTTTTTTCCCCCTGCCTATCTATATCCCTATCTCGGTTTTCATGAGACTCTGGCAATCTGGAGCTGGGAAAAGTCCTGAACCCTCTGGCTGACCACCTGGAGGGATGGTATACTGTAGACACTTCAGTGGGAATGAGAGTGTTTCTGGAACCCACAGTTGAGGCATGGAATGGATTTTCCCACGGAAGTACAGCTTTACATGGTCATTAGCATCTATGGTATTAATAATATATCATGAGCCTTCCCCTCAGATTATGGGTTACATAGGCTTTTATAGGCTGGCCTGGGAACCTAGTTACCATGGAGACCATTGTTTTCTGTGGGAAAAATGCATTCCACATTCCCAGCAGCTGACTCAGAAGGATAATTCTGGAACACAAGGCATGCATAAATTATAAACTTTCTGTATTTCTTTTTTCTACTCTATCCAGGACCAAGTATATGGCAGTGGACTCAAATGCTGACAACTGCAAACAAATAGAAAACTAAAATAATCACTCTCAACTCCTCATACATACACTATGCTTTCTTAATCAAGTCTAGGGGGTGGACTTTCTCCTTGGCATATGTAATCTCTTCTAGGCTTCTTTCTTGTCTTCTGCCCAAATTTATCTCAGCTATCACCTTCTTCTCAGAAACTGACCAACTCCCCAGAGGTGTTTACTACCATTGGCTGAACACCAACCTCAATGCCTTGTCACTGCATTTTTACCAGTTTGCTTCCTTTCTTCCACTTCAGGAGAAGAACCTTCATCTTTGTGTCCCCAGTGTACCAGTGATCTTTAACTAAATGATTGGAAAGGGGTTGTTTGATGGAACACTGAGGAGAGCTCACCCTTTCCCATGCATGAAGACTTTTGTTCATTCACTGGGTCCCCACCTGTAAGGAGGAATGCTTCACAAGCTGTTGAATACTGTTAAAGGTCTTCCTTCTCTCTGTCTCCCTAATTCTCTGACCCTTTTAAAAAATTTTTTTAAATTTATTTTAAAAATGAGACATTAACAAACCATAGGATAAGAGGGGTACAACTCCACACAGTTCCCACCACCAGAACTCGGTATCCCATCCCCTCCCCTGATAGCTTTCCTATTCTTTATCCCTCTGGGAGTATGGACCCAAGGTCATTGTGGGATGCAGAAGGTAGAAGGTCTGGCTTCTGTAATTGCTTCCCCGCTGAACATGGGCATTGACTGGTTGATCCATACTCCCAGCCTGCCTCTCTCTTTCCCTAGTGGGGTGGGGCTCTGGGGAAGCAGTGCCTTAGGACACATTGGTGGGGTTGTCTGTCCAGGGAAGTCTGGTCAGCATCATGCTAGCATTTGTAACCTGGTGGCTGAAAAGAGAGTTAATATACAAAGCCAAACAAATTGTTGAACAATCATGCACCTAAAGGCTGGGTGGGGTTTACAGTCAACAATATTTATACCCCTTATCCATATTAGGGAGCTACTCTTTTCCCTGATCCAGCTTCCTGTCCCTTTTCCAGCCATGACATCATCTCCCCAGACAATAACTTGGATCCACCTGCATATCAGATTTCAGGATTAGAGAAAAAAAAAACTAGTATAGCTACAGGCCCTTTGAAATATAACTAAAATATGCCTACTAGCTATCTACAAATTCTCTGACTCTTAACCTCTCCCAACCATAAATGATTTTTTAAAATCCTCTCATATTCTCCCTAATAGCTTTTAATATTTCCTATTTTTTTCATTTTCCTCCTCTTCCTCCTCCTCTTCATACTCTTTTTTGGAATCTTTCTTCTTAGTGATTTAGTAATGATTGAAAAAATTGTGGTATAAGAGGGGTACCATTCCATACAGTTCCCACCACCAGAGTTCCATATTCCATCCCCTCTATTGGAAGCTTCCCTAATCTTTATCCCTCTGTAAGTTTGGACCAAAATTCTTATAGGGTACAGAAGATGGGGGGGTCTGACCTCAGTAATTGCTTCTTCTCTGGACATGGGCAATGGTAGGTTGATCCATAATCCCAGCCTGTGTCTATCTTCCTTTAGTGAGGCAAGGTTCTAGAGAGGTGGGGTTTCAAGACACATTAGTGAGGTCATTTGACCAGGTGAGTCAGGTTGGTATCATGGTAGCATCTGCAACTTGGTGGCTGAAAAGCATTAAGATATAAATTAAAACACATTGTTCAATAATCAGGAACCTAAAAGTAAAAGTAATAGCAGATGAAACTTGAGTTCTTCATGTTGGAAGGTGCTAAGAATTCTATTTTAGTTATATTCCAAAGGACCCATGACTTTATTAATTTTTGCCTAAGCCCAACGGTTAATATGCAGGTGGACTAGAAGTATTGTCTAGAAGGAGAGTGTCAGAGTTGGGGATAGGACTAGAAAGCTGGATAAGAGTAGAGAGAAGGTCCCAAATATGGGAGAAGTATATAAATACTATTAACTGTAAACATCATCGATCTGACCTAGGGCCCATGTCTATTCATATTTAGCATAGAAGCCTGTGTAAACTCTACATCCCTGTCAGTCTGAGATCACATCCCATGGTCATGGATATTTAAGTTGGGGGAAAATATATACCTTAAAGTAAAAGTGAGCAATAATCTATAGTGACTCAAATGTAGCAAGCAAGTAGAAAGACCTAAAAAAAGACATCATAAGGTATTTAATCGAGTATTTTTTCACTTAGAACTAGATACCCTCCTCATTTGTTCCCTATTTCACATCCATCAATCACTCTAAGTCTAACCCTGTTAGATTAAGGACTACGAAAGTTGTATAAGGGCAAGTGACCAGCTCACTTTAATGATGGTCCTTTTGATCACTATCAGGACACCACCTCATCTGGGACCCTAATCCTTGGGTAACCATATAGATGTTATGGACCCACACCTCTAACAGATCCCTCTCTCCACCATCACTGGGCATCTCCATCAGGAACATTATCATAAACCCTCTTGTGGGCCTCTATAGGACATTGCCCTCAATGTAGAATAACAGTGGTAGAAATTGCCCCACGGTCTGAAGGAAAGCTGTGTCAATATACTCTATCACTTGAGGAAGACTGGTCCTGATATATATATTTTTTCATTTCGTTCCTTCTTTCTTTTTTTTCTTTCTGTATTTTAATCTTTCTTATAATGTATAATACCATAAACATCTTTAATTCATTGTTTGTGTTCAGGGATTATTGTTTATATAGTTTATATCTATTGCCAAACAAGCTGCATTTCTCTGAAAGACAGCAACCATCTGGTTGCAATGTGAACTCAAAATCAAAATATGGTCCTATCACTCACATTAGCATGAAAGCTGATTGAAGATCAAGTAATAGACTACATGTAGAAGGTATGCTGTTGGCTGAGTTTAAAGGTATGTGCACTTAAAGTGCGCAATTCATGGTAAGATTATATACTTTTACTAGAAAAAGGACTTTTACTTTCTGTTTGAGTTATGTTTCCTTAGTGCTTGTCATGCCATGAGCACTCTATGCCTCAACACTTTATAGGCTACTCAAAACTTTACTTATTAGAATCACCACTACTTTTTTAAATTCTCCAAGCATGGATCTATGTTGTATCCTTGGAAATCAAGTGGAAATTTTGTGCTGAAATCACAGGGCAGAGATTTCAGCATCTGTAATATTGTGAATCTCATTGTCTGTTTATAAATTGATGCAGTTTCTCTAAGAATTTTCCCACACTAGAGGGTAACCTTTGGGGTAATAGTCAACAGAACAAAAACAAACTGGACATTATAGACTGACATCTGGCATTTTCATACACACTTACATTCATTAACTGGTATATTATTCCTTTAGTATGTTCTGTGCTGCACGATTAAGGCTTCTGAGACTGCAAAATAAGCACAGAAACCTCGTCCTTTAGAATTTTATATTTGGACATACATATTTTGTATAACTTTAAGTAATACTATCATAAGACTGTGATAATGTGGAGAAGCAAATATGACTTGTAGTGCTTAGTAGAAGCTTATAGAAGAAAAATTAAGCTGACATTTCAGGAATGCATGGAGGTTGCAAAATATGAGACTTACAATGAGGAGCCCAGTATAAGTAAATATGCAAAGAGAAAGGCTAATCGTGACTATTTTAAGGAACAACTAAATGACAACATGGACTGTAGTGGAAGATTTGTGTAAAGGCACAGTGAGAAATGACTTGAAAAAAGCTGATTGGAGCTTGCCCATGGAGGGCCTTATATGTCAGACTAAGGAGATTGGGCTTTATCCCTTAGACAGTAGGGAGTCATAAAACTGTGGTTTTGTACCTTATCCTTCAGACAGATATGAGACTAAAGATTAATTGTATCTTTATATATGTATCATATCACAGAGCACCAAGGACTGGTTTTCAATGGTGTGTTGTAAGTGAAATAAGATCTTGAATCAAAACGCACAAGGGATGGTACTCGATGAGACAAGGAATGAGGAACAGCATTATTAATATTCATAACCTGTCACAGTCTCGGTTGCACTTCATTTCTTTGTTCTATTCTTAATCTACTTTAAATATTTTTAGCATTAACTACACTATGGAAAAGATTCTAATGAAAAGTTAAGGCTACCGTGAACTCGGTAGCAAATTTTCCGACAAGATAGGAACCCTCTTTTTAAGTGGATCAGTTTAAAAAGAATATTGCCTTTAAATCGTCACAGCAGTATGACTGCTACCAAATTGAGGGCAAATCAGGTGAATCACTACCATAAAAAATCCACTCTGTCTATTCTGTAGCCCACATTTCCTCTTCAAGATCAGTGAGGTTTTAGGGACTCCAGAAATGTCTGCCACTTGGATTGGGAGCTTGCTCAGTCTTTTGGTTTGTGCACAAGTAGAACAAGGCTGTGTCTACATAATACTGATTTCTATGTTTTATCCTGGAGACAGAACATTGGAGCACTATCTTGGTGTTTTCTGGCTTTTTCTAAAAGGTCAGTATCAAGCAGATAATGCTTTTGTTTGAATATTTTTGTTTTAGCTAAATGTCAGCATCATGTAAAGAAAGTTTTGTTCCTGAGAGGCAACTTAAAAAATTATTGGTGAGGTTAGTGGATCACTGTACAATTATTGACACATGGGTGCAGTTTTATCTTCCCATGATAAGTGTCTGCAAAACACTCTGACCCCAATTTAGTTGCTTTGCTACCATCATGCACCTGGACCCCAACGTTCAGCCAGCCCCCTTCCCGCTCCTTCCCCAGTGCTCCTGTTTTTGATGCAGTGCACCAAACCCAGTCCAAATTTTACTTTGTGATCTCCCTTTCTGTCCTTATTTCCTATATTCCACCCATGAGTGAGACCATCCGGTATTCATTCTTCTCCTTTTAGCTTATTTCACTTAGCATGATTCCTTAATGTTCCATCCAGGATGAAGTGAAGGAAATGGCCGGCTACATCATTTTAACAGCTGAATATTATTCCACTGTGCATATATACAGCACATTTCTTAGCCAGTCATCTGTTGTTGGACACCTGTGTTTTTTAAATATTTATTTTATTTATTTATTCCCTTTTGTTGCCATTATTGTTTTATTGTTGTAGTTATTATTGTTGTTGTCGTTGTTGGATAGGACAGAGAGAAATGGAGAGAGGTGGGGAAGACAGAGAGGAGGAGAGAAAGATAGACACCTGCAGACCTGCTTCACCGCCTGTGAAGCGACTCCTCTGCAGGTGGGGAGTCGGGGGCTCTAACCGGGATCCTTACACTGGTCCTTGTGCTTTGCCCCACATGTGCTTAACCCGCTGCACTACAGCCTGACTCCCGTTCATAAGAAGTTTTTACCTATTGACACAGTGAAACCTTAAATGCTTTTTTACATCTTATTTTTATTTTTGTTTTTATTTGTTTACTATTGGACAGAGACAGAGAGCAATTGAGAGAGTACAGAGATGTAGAGAAAGAGAGAGACAGAGAGATACCTGTAGCACTGCTTCACCACTCACAAAGCTTTCCGCCTGCAGGTGAGGACCAGGGGCTTGAACCTGTGTCCTTGAGCACTGTAATGTGAACCCTTAACCAGATGCTCCCTTGCCTGGCCCGTTATTTATTTATTTATTTATTTATTTATTTATTTATTTATTTATATATGCACAATTCTGGGACTCTTATAACCTTATTCTTCTACTGATAATCCAAGTTTCCATATTCTTCTTCCTTAACCTTTTTCACCACTCCTTTGAGGTCTAGTTTGAGTGCCTTCTTCTTTGGGAAGCTTGTACTGTGTATAGCAAAGGGATGAATTCTCATCTCTCTCCAAACCAGAACATTGGTGACAAACACTTCTAGTTATTGTGCCAGAGTATTTGGAACTTTTTTTTTTTTTCCTGTCTGCAAGGCCAGACATTATGTCTCATATCCTTGCATCCCCCCACAGAAACTACACAGTGTGATGTACATAGGAGAACATCAGAAGATATTAATTGAATCAACTCATGCATGCCGTGTATTTGATTATAGTCTTTTAGGAAGGGAAATGACATCATCTGGGTCTTAGGCAAAGGTGGCAGTTAGGCACACAATTTAATTAATCAACTCTGTGCTTCTGAGTGACCATGAATATGTTTGAAGAAATATATCTGAATTGAAAGTTTGGTCTGGCTATGAAAGAGCTCAGAAATCTCACTTGCTGCAGAAAGTTTTATTATAATTCAGTAAACAGTTTGAGTCTAATTTTGTTTTCCATTTTTTTAAACAGTTTAAAAATATTTTATTTATTATTTCATTGGACAAAGTCAGCATAATATTCCCCTTCACAGGTTGGCACTTGGGTCTTGAAATTAGATTCTTGAACATGGTAGCATGTACAGTTAACTGAGTCTGCTATCACCCAGCCCCAAGTCCAATTTTCATGCCAGGTTCTGTTTTAGTATCAGTAAGAAAGAAATGATTGGAGCCAGGTGGTAGTGCACCTAGTTAAGTGCACACAGTGCAGTGCCCAAAGCCTTGGGGTCAAGCCTCTAGTCCCCACCTGCAGGGAGAAAGCTTTACAAGTGGTGGAGCAGGACTGAAGGTGTCTCTCTGTCTCTTTCTCTCTCTGTCTTCCCCTCCTCTCTCAATTTCTCTCTGTCTTTATTCATTGATAAATAAAAGATAAACAACATATTTGAAAATAAGTATTGGGAGTCGGGTGATAGTGCAGCAGGTTAAGCACAGGTGGTGCAAAGTGCAAGGACGGCAGCGTAAGGATCCCGGTTCCAGCCCCTGGCTCCCCACCCGCAGGGGAGTCGCTTCACAGGCTGGTGAAGCAGGTCTGCAGGTGTCTTTCTCTCCTCCTCTCTGTCTCCTCCTCCTCTCTCCATTTCTCTCTGTCCTATCCAACAATGACAACATCAATAACAACAATAAAACAACAGGTCAACAAAAGGGAATAAATAAATATTTTTAAAAAACAAGGGCAACAAAAGGGAAAAAATAAATAATATAAAAATAAATATAAAATAAAACTACATTAATCTTTAAATCACTGGTAAAAATTTAAAAAATAAAAGCAATGATCATGCACATATACATACATTTGTACTCTGGAGTGCCTTAATCCTAGCTACTTATTCCTGTTGCTATCTTCCATTAAGTTTGTTGATGAATTTGTTGTATAACTTTGAATTCAATTACTCCTTTCCCATGCTCTTCTTGTTCCCTTTTCTCATTGTCACCATGTCTTTCAAACATTTGTGAGAAGTCCTTTGTCCTCAGAAATCTCTTCACTGTGATGTGAACACTCATCACAAATTATGCCCAGTACAGCAACGGCTTCCCACAGCTTCTTTTAATATTGATGGAATTTTACTTTTCCTAGTGAGTAATTTTGTTTCATTTTGATGCCATGTTGAAAGGGAATATAAGGACAAAGTAGATGCATTGGCACTGGTTTGTGGACATGCAGATCTTTGTTCTTTTTATGCTTCATAGAAAACTGAGCTTCAGCTCTTTGGTTAGATTTTGATTACTTGCAATGCTGCATGTCAAACTGACTGACAGCCAGAGCTCCATTACTGTAAGGAACATCCTGCTTGAATATCAGGGGACAATTAATCTAAGATTAATTTGTGGTCAGGATACCTGCAGCTAACAATTAAAGTCACAGACCCCTTTTAAAAATTTTATTTATAAAAAGAAACACTGACAAAACCATAGGATAAGAGGATAACTCCATACAATTCCTATCACCAGAACTTCATATACCATCCCCACCCTTGATAGCTTTCCTTTCTATATGCTTTGGATTTACTGCATGTGAGACTGGTGAACCTGACATGGTTCCAAGGATCAATAATATAATATAGATGTTTGCTGTATTTCAAACGAAATTGACCAATATTAATTTAAACCATAAACTACACTTAAGAAACTCAAATGTCAAAGTTTTTGAAATAAGAAATGAACTAAACAATACCTCTCCTTTCTAACCAAGCACTGCTTCAACTATTTTTAATTAAAGCTTCCTAAATATAACTCTTACCTTTGTAGAACAAGGATGCAGTTGGAATTTTTTGCTAAATTTTTAAAAGGCTTATTTATTTTTTAATAGGGTACAGAGGAATTAATGGGGGGAGGAAGAAAGAAAGAAAGAGAAACCTGTAGCCCTGCTTCTCCACTCATGAAGCGTTTCTCCTACAGGTCGGGTCCGGGGGCTTGAGCTAAATTAAAAAAAAACATAAAGTCATATTAATAAGTTATGCTATTGTTGGAAAAGAAGAAATTAAATACTCAGACTTGAAGCTGACCTAGTTTCAAGATGCAAGCAAATGTGAAAGTTAATGAAAAGGCAATCAGAATTGGAAAAGCTCTGGGTTTGTTGCAGTCTTGGAAATAGCTGAAATGGAATTGAGAGAATGGAGACATCACCATGACAGGAGATTTTTGAGGAGTAATTATACCTCTAAAATAGCAATAAAGAGTCCAGGTCAAGGCAGTTAGGTTGTAGAGCAGCAGGTTAAGCGCACGTGGCGAGAAGCGCAAGGACTAGTATGAGGATCCCGGTTCCAGCCCCTGGCTCCCCACCTGCAGGGGCATCGCTTCACAAGCAGTGAAGCAGGTCTGCAGGTGTCTGTCTTTCTCTCCCTCTCTCTGTCTTCCCTTCCTCTCTCCATTTCTCTCTGTCCTATCTAACAACGACGACATCAATAACAACAACAATAATAACTACAACAACAATAAAATAAAAGGGGACAACAAACGGGAAAATAAATATAAAAAAATTAAGAGAGTCCCGATCAAGAAAATTAATCAGTTATATGGAGATAACTAAGTATATCATTGAGGACCTTGTATTTTTGGTCTGTGACTCCTGTGTTGTCAGCTCTGGGTAATCACATCTGGCAGGTCACCTCTCATGAAGGGTGAGAACAGAAATTGGTTGTCTAACCACATCTTTGATTGGCATGTCTGTCTGAACTCTGTGTTTGCCTGCTGTGAATCCAAATCTGACCATGAACTCCCAACTTGGCCTAGTCATGGAAGAAATAAAGATCATTGTTGATCTGAGCAAGTCAAACCCCAGGATGCTTTAGAGTTCTGGCAGTTAATTGATATCTGCTGGGTGTCATTTGTGATGCCAGACAGGCTTAGTGAAAAAAGATGGCCAGTGATTTTTCTCCCCAACATTTTACAAAATACTTAGCATCATTCAAAATTTGATGTCATTCCTTATGATAAGTTTCTCCTCTTGACATTATCCCTCCTTCCTTGGAACAGTTTATAAGCACGATGCTTTTGGATGGGATTTAGTTTTTTACTTTGATTCTCCGAGGGCTAGACTACACATATTGAGTATAAGATCACTCCATGCTATTACATAGTTTGAAAATGTGTTGTTACAAGGGTGTATTATAGCCCTCAACCCCCTTTTTCCCTGTCATGCATCATGTAACTGCTGGGGAGGAAGGAAGGATTTGAAGCAAAGAATTTCATTTAGTTTAGACAACTTTTTTCTTTCATCCAGTAAGAGCTACTTGTATGCAATAGAAAAATCTGATAATGTATATAAGCACAGGATGAAAATAATGATTGTATTTAATAAATATGGAACAGAAACCATTGTGCTAGATTGTATATTTTAGTGCGATTGCGTACTTCCCGTGTTTCATAAAGATTGAATATTATAGATACTATCAGTATTTATAAAAAAATAATAATAACCTGGAGGTTACATAAGAGGTAAAACATACCCCTTGCATGTGTGATGCCCCAGGTTCAATTCCTGAGACAGTATGTGAATAATGCCTCAGTCTCTCTTTCTCTCAATAAAATAAATGCATCATTTCAACTAATAATGAAAATTATAGTGACATTCATATGATTTGTGGGGCATTGTAAAATCTGCTGCTTTGTTTAATAGTTCTATTTTATTTTAATAACTGTGGCCATAGTACCAAAGAGCATAGCTAGAATATTTCTCTTCATTACTTGTTCTGTTCTTTCTCTGAGATTGCTCAGCCAGGTACTCAGCAGAAATGCCCCTGTACAAGATGTTTATATTCAACACTTTTTTAAAAAATAGGGGTGCATTCTGATTGCCTGATTCCCATACTGTTCAATTGCTTAATAACTGAATATTACTTTGACTGTTACAAGAAATCTTAAGATGCTAGAAAATGTGACATGGATATTGGAATTGGGCTACAAGCTGTTTAGCAAAAGCCTGCCATGTGCTAGATGTCCATGGGAAATGCCATGTGTAGGTCTCCCTGTCTTACAAAGACTTTGTAGGGTGTTTGGTGCTCCTACCAAGACAGATAACTAACAGTGCTGCTACTCTATGCTGATTTTGTTAATTAGCAAATGAATAGTCTTCTCCTGTAGATACCTGAATTCTGAAGTCTGGGATCAGAAGTGAAGGCTTCCAGGAGGAGAAAATAATCCCAGTTGGAGCAGACAGGATGAGGAAAGAAGTGAATAAAAAAAAAAGGGTCTGGTGTACTCATGAAACTTCAAGGTTAGTTTTTCTTTTATATTGAGTCTCTGGATTTTATCCTTGCAGATTGCCTTTCCTGGGCTCCCTTGCCAAATAGTTTCCCCACAGATTTGACCCATCAGAGACACTTAGGGATTGAACAACTGGAGAGAGTCATTGTGATATCCTACCCATCTGCTTTAATTTGATTTTTCTGCCAGTGGGCTTTATCTCCTCAATGATCCTAGTTCTTATATGGAGAGTCCAAGAGAGTGGGGAAATAGCATAAAGGTTATGCAAGAAGATTGTCCTACCTAGCCTCCAACCTTTTAAGTTCAGTCCCCTGCCTGAGGAGTATTCTGGTAAAAAAATAAAGAAAGAAAAAGAAAAAGGTATTTACTGAAAGGAAACCTGTTAAGTGAGATAAGCCAGAAGGAGAAGCAAGGCAGGAGAAGGGAAATTTTTTCGTGAAGCTTGGGCTGGGTAAGGTGCATTGCAGCAAAACCAAAGACTCTGGTCATGGGGGAGATAGAAAAAGGCCCCCCAGGAACTCAATGTGAATAGCCTCCGGTTGGTTGATGGTGGAAGCTGTATGCAGAGAGCTATGGAGATAAGAAATTGTACTTAAGTATCAACAACTGTTCTGTGAACCATTATTGCCCAGAAAAAATGATTTGGGAAAAAAAACAAACAAACAAAAAACTCCATCTTCTTGGGAGTGATCCCTCCACTAAGTTCCTAGTTCATTCCTGTTTCCCTGGCTCATATAATACCATTTCCTGAATTTGTCCATCAACCCTATGCGGGATGTCAGCTTCTTACACTTACTAAATGTCAAGTGGCCCTTGTCTTCCACTATTTTTCTTTGTTCTCTTTCTCCTTTCTTCCCACCCCCACCAGTATACTATCACTGGGGCTCAGTGCCTACATGACTCCCCTTTTCCTACAGCCATTGTTTTTTGTCCTTTGATAGAGCCTGAGAGAGGCAAAGAGACAGAAGGAATGAGGGATAACTGCAGTACTGCTCAACTGCTGGTGAAAATTTCCCCTCTGCTGATGGGGACCATTGGCTTGAACCTCATGGTAATGTGTGCACTGTACCTTGTGTTCCACCACCTAGCCCCCTTGGGTCCTTTTGAGGTGGGGGAGACGGAGAGGAGATAAGTGTTTTGTATGTTCTGTTTTCTTTCAACAAATTAAGCCTCAAAAGTAGAATAATTAGGGTACAACTTAATTGGATTTTTATAAGGAACTTCATCCTCATCCTGTTCACACTGGCGTATTGCACCAAAGTAAAAGACTCTGGGGTGGGTGGGTGGGGAGAATACAGGTCCATGAAGGATGATAAATGACATAGTGGGAGTTGTATTGTTAAATGGGAAACTGGGGAATGTTATGCATGTACAAACTATTGTATTTACTGTTGAATGTAAAACATTAATTCCCCAATAAAGAAATAAATTTAAAAAAAAGAATAGGAAAGCTATCAGTGGAGGGGATGGGATACAGAGATCTGGTGGTGAGAATTGTGTGGAGTTGTACCCTTCTTATCCTACAGTTTTGTTAATGTCTCCTTTTTTAAATAAATAAAATAAATTTTTTTAAAAAGTTGTTGACAATGTGTATAGGGATCCAGATTATATTACACGCCTGTTTTCTTTATTTTCTTACTATCTATTTATGGAGTACTGATTTATCTCCATATTTTAAAAAAATTATCTTTATTTACTGGATAGAGACAGTCAGAAATCGAGAGGGTAGGGGGAGATAGAGAGGGAAAGAGAAAGAGAGACACCTGCAGCCCTACTTCACCACTTGCAAAGCTTTCCTTCTGCAGGTGGGGACCGGGGGCTCGAACCTAGGTCCTTGTGCACTGTAACATATGTGTTCAACCAGATGCACCACCACCTGGCACCCATATTTTTTAAATATAGTGTTACTAAACAAAATTCACTTAAATAAGACTTTGAGAATTAGAAAGAGATTACAGTAACATTCATCATACGCTTTCATGAGCCCTGGACACAAGCAAGGCATGCACTCTACCCCCTTAGAGTCAGCTTCCTAACCTCTAGGATTCATTTTTTCTGATGATGAGTTTCCTCAAATCCGGAATGGGGTGAGTCATAACAGCTCCTTTATTGTAATATTCATGAGGATTATGGGTAATAGGACTTAAAAACGCATGGCAGTGATTGACTCAATTATTTATCTGCAACATTTGGTTGGTAGATGATTCATTTGATTAGCCAACTTTTTTTCTTTTCTTTTTTTTCGATTTTTATTTATAAAATGGAAATATTGACAAGACTAGAAGAGAGGTACAATTCCACACAGTGCTTCCCCAACTGCACTCCATATCCAATCCTGTCCCTTGATAGCTTCCCTATTCTTTATCCCTCTGGGAGTATGGACCCAGGATTATTGTGGGGTGCAGAAGGTGGGAGGTCTAGCTTCTGTTATTGCTTCTCTGCTGAACATGGGCATTGACAGGCCGATAGTACTCCCAGCCTGTCTCTCTCTTTCCCTAGTGGGGCAGGGCTCTGGGGAAGCAGGACTTCAAGACACATGGTGAGGTCGTCTTCCTAGGGAAGTCAGGTTAGCATCATGGTATCATCTGGAACCCGGTGGCTGAAAAAGAGTTAAGATATAAAGCAGAACAAATTGTAGACTAATCATGAACCTAAGGGCAAGAGTATTGTAGATGAAGATTTAGGGCCTCCATTATGGAAAAAGCTAGTAGGTCTATTTTAGGTATATTCTAAGAGGCCCATGACTATTATTTTTTTTTAATTTTTTTATCAATTATTATATATTCACAAGAAATACTGACAAGACCAAAAGATTAGAGGGCTACAATTCCACACAATTTCCATCACCAAAACTCCATATACAATCCCCTCCCCTGATAGCTTTCCTATTTTTTATCCCTCTGGGAGTATGGACCCAGGATCATTATGGGGTGCAGAAGGTGGAAGGTCTGGCTTCTGTAATTGCTTCCCTGATGAATATGGGCATTGACAGGTCGACCCATAATCCCACCCTGTCTCTCTATTTCCCTAGTGAGACAGGGATCTGGGGAGGTGGGGCTCTACCACACATTGGTGGGGTTGTCTGCCCAGCAAAGTCAGGCTGGCATCATGATAGCATCTGGAACCTGGAGGCTGAAAAAGTTAAGATATAAAGCAGAACAAATTGTTGACTAATTATGAACCTGAGGACAAGAATATGGCGAATGAATATTTGGGGTCTCCATTTTGGAAAAAGCTAGTAGATCTATTTTAGGTATATTCCAAGAGGACCCATGACCCTGCTAGTTTTTGCCTGAGCCTGACATCTAATATGCAGTTGACCTAAGTTATTGTTTGGGGAGATAGTGTCATAGTTGGAAAAAGGATTAGAAAGCTGGATCAGGGAAGAGAGTAGCTACCAAATATGGGGAAAGTATATAAATATTGTTAACTATAAACTCCATTAATTTTTTTGGGGACCCATATTCAGCACAGGAGCCTATGTAACCTCTCCATCCCTGTAAATCTGAGCTCACATTCAGTGGTCATGGCTAGGAATGGAACGTTCCAGATGGCACCAATTTCATGATCTGTCTTCCTTGGTGTTAGGTAGAGTATATTGTCCAACCTCCTTTTGGAGAATGGAACATTTCCTACCATTGTTGATCCACATTGAGGGCAAGGTCCTATAGGGGCCCACAAAGGGGTCCATTATGTTGTTACTGATGGAGATGACGAGTGACAGTGGTGAGAGGGATCTGTTAGAGGTCTAGGCCCATAGTGTCTATGTGGGAATCCCAGGACTCCTTGACTAGGGCCCCCGGTAATGGGGTGTCCTAGTAGTGACTGAAGAGTATTCTGGTCATTAAAGTATGCTGGTCTCTGAGTCGGGCAGTAGCACAGTGGGTTAAGCATACGTGGCATAAAGTAGGCTGGCTTGCCCTTATCCAACTTTTGTAGTCCTTACTTTGTCTGACAAGGTTAGCTGAGGAGTGATTGAGGGAAGTAAACTAGGAAGTAGGTTAGGTGGGTGTCTAGGTCTAAGTAGAAACGATTTCATTAGGTATTTTAAGGTGTCTTCTTAGTTCTTTCTACTTGCTTGTTTCATTTTTTGACTCACTGCAAATTATTGTGCTCTTTTGCTTTAAGGTATATATTTTCCCCTAACTTACAAATACATTTACATATGCCCTATCTAATGGGCCCTTGTTTATATGTAGGTTTTTAGGTTTTGTTAAGAAGTGCACCAACCGATAAGCAGTTAAGGAGTCCTATGAGCTAGGAAAGATCTTACCAGAGTAATGAAGCTGAAGGGTTGACATTCCACTCCTGAAGTCTCTGGACACAGTTGGAAGTGAAGCATGCCAAGGTGGTACTGGTTGCATTGCTTAGGCTGGAATCAGCAGATGCAGTTTCATTTGGTATGAATTTAGAGAAGCATGCAGGAAAGTGAGCCCCATCTTAGAGATTCAACGACTGGGGGATGTATGGGCTTTATAAGAGAAAGGGGTAGAAGGTTCCTGCTGTCTTAGGGTTTAAGAAGGCAATAGATAGTTATTGTTATAACCAAAGTACTTGGCAATTGAGTTAACTTTGAAAATCCCTTTGTTATCATTTGCTGTATTATACAAGTCCTCACCATAATTTATGTCTTTTGATGCTATTTATATACAGCTGTATATTGTAAAGTAAAGCCACCAGTTGCTTCTGTTCTCCCTGGTCTAAGCTTTTAGGAGATTTAATATTTCAAAGAACAAGTCATCATTAGAATTGTATTAACAATTTGAGCCTACTGTTAAAATTCAATCTGATTACCAACTTGAAGTTTTAAGTGCTTAGATTGGAGGAAGATATACTCAGAGCTATTGTCTATGCATCAAAAAGTTTGAGTCATTCAATCCATTTTCCCCCTGTCTTATTAAATAGTTATTTGTGAGACTTTAAGTTAACAGGAGTATATATTAACACCAGAGTACTGCTTAACTGTGATTTCTGGTTGTGTAAGGGATTGAATTTGGAACTTTTCAGCCGGAGGCATGAGTGTCTCTTTGCATAAACGTTATATAATCTACTTCCACTGTCAATCAACTTTTTGAAAGATTTATTTTATTTATTACATATGACAGAGACAGAACCAACCCAGACCACCACTCTGGTACATGTGGTGCTGGCTATTAGACCAGGAACCTGATCCATACCAGTCCAATGCTCTAGCTATGCCCCTGGCCACAGTCAACAACCATTTTATTGAGGTCTCTCTTCACACCTGGTATTGTATATCAATGCTAGTCAGACAGGTGTGATCAGAATCACCAAGATATGACTAGAACTCTGATATTATGTCATTTCCTTCCTCTAATTATAGTGGGAACTGCTATTAAAGAAAATGAAGAGAGATGGGGGCTAGGTAAGTTCTTTGTCTAGACACTGAATGAGCATTTCACTCGAATATGTAGAGGAAGAGACAAATAGTTGATGAAAAGGGCAAAGAAAGGGCTGGTTTGGCAAGACACAGCATTGATCATTTATGTTGGGCACTGCCCTTTAAGCTTCAAATGGCAAATTATCAAAAAGTGATAGGTTGTTGACTGCAACTTGGCCAACTGCAATATCATTTGGCAGCTAGCCCCACTGATAATTAACCAAAGTCAGCAGCCAGCCAATAAGAGATAATGCCCTTTCTTTAACTCAGGGGCTGCATAAGATGCTTCATACTTTTTTTTTTTGCCTGTTCTAGTAAAAAACAATCACATTCTTTTCAACCTCTTCATACTTTTTTTTTTGCCTGTTCTAGTAAAAAACAATCACATTCTTTTCAACCTCATGAACCTATTTACTCTCCTTTGTTATCTTCTAGAATGAGGACTAAATGACTTCTTAGAGGTTTTATAAAGTATTTGAATCTTTATAGGATTCACTCTATGCACAAAGCCTGCTGATAATGTTTTCAGAATTTAAGTAATACCCTGCTAATAAGCCTTATGCTGTAACATTGCCTGGTAAGTGATGAGCTTGAAGATAACTTGTCTCTAATTTTAGCTGTACTCCTATTCACCCTTACAAAAACGTTCATATACCCAAATATGTTCAACTGTATTTTAGCTTCTGCTGTCACTGGATTCTACTTTCTTGAGAGGGAGAAAATACTTGCCGACCTGTCCCCTGTATCAAAGAAATATTAACAAGACCAGAAACAGTTAAAGATACTCAAAATTAGCCTTGCATTTTTATAATCTCTTTGGGCTTTTACAGGAAGAAAATGCTGCCAATTAGGAGACAGTAGCAGCAAGAATAATTACCATGATCACACTCTGTAGAAATAACTCACTTGAATCTTATTCTCCCCCTTTCTTTCTGCTGAACATGAAGCTTAACTACTATTTAGATAATGGACTTTGAGGGCTAAGGTGTCACGAAAGTGCCATTCAACCTACTCGTGTCTCAAATATTTAAAAATTCTCAAAGAAAATCTCAGCATGTTGATATAATGAGAGAAAATTGTGACATCAGCTTAGGGATTTTAGAAAATTAAGCTAACAGTATGCACTGACATAAGAACAGAGCATATGATAAGAAGATTCCATTGGGAGGCCACAGGAAGATAAACTTGTAGGCAACTGACAATGAAATCTTGTCAGATAACTGGGCCCCAGTTATTAATAACTGGGCACCAAATCTCAAGAGAGGACCTAGAAATGATTCAATTATAAGAAACAAGATATGCCATGTTTACTGATTGTTATACTGTGTCTCACACCAGAGTAGACACTTGTTTTTCTCTGAAGATGCTCTCCATGTGGAAGCTAAACCAGATAAGTAATTTAGTGTATTCAGTTTTATGATAGAAGAGCAAAACAATATGGGAACTCATTGGAGGAAAGATAAAGCAGCATTGTAGTGAGTGTGACTAAGTTGATACCTGCTAAACAGGAATTATTGGAGATGTCAAAGAGTAAGAGGAAACCCAGTCCTAAAGCACTTGATTTACCCTTTAATTGATTCCTATTCAAACCGGTCTGACATAGTGGTAAACTCTATATGTACTCTGAGCATTCTTCATATTTAGATGTTATGACAACCAATTTTTAAGATATTAAGTTTATTCTAATTTATTTTTAATTTTTTCTATTCTTTTAACAAGATCAACAAAACTGTAGGATAAGAGGGATACATTGCCTCATAATTCCCACCACCAGACTTCTCTATCCCATCCCTTCCATTGGAAGCTTCTATTTTTTATCCCTCTGGGAGTATGAATCAGGGATCATTATAGGGTGCAGGAAGTGGAAGGTCTGGATTCTATAATTGCTTTTCCACTGGACATGGGTGTTGGCAGGTCGATCCATACTCACAGCCTGTTTCTGTATCTTCCTAGTCAGCAGCATTCTGGAGAGGCAGGGATCCAGGAAAGTGGTGAGGTCGTCTTCCCAGGGAATTCATGTTGGCGTCATGGTAGCATCTGCAACTTGGTGGATTAAAAGCATTAAGATATAAAGCAGAGCAAAATATTTAATAAACCAGAATCTAAAGGTAAAAATAGAGCTGGTGAGGTTTGGGGTCTCCTTTTTGGAAAAAGCTAGGAAGTCTATTTTAGGTCTATTCCAAGGGGTCCATGACCTTACTAATTTTTTTTTTCTTTTTAAAAAATTTTTATTATCTTTATTTATTAGATACAGCAAGAAATTGAGAGAGAGAGAGAGAGAGAGAGAGAGAGACCCTCAACACTGCTTTACTACTCTCAAAGCTTTCCCCCTGCAGGTGGGGACTGGGGCCTCAACCCAGGTCCTTGTGCACCGGAGCCTGTGCACTCAACCAGGTACACCCTAGTCCAGCCCCTAAAATTCTTATTTATTTATTTTTACCAGAGTACTGCTCAGCTCTGGCTTCAGGTAGTGGAGGAAATCGAACCTGGGAGCTCAGAGCCTCAGGCATCAGAGTCCTTTGAGGTAATCATTATTCTATCTCCCATACCACACATAACTTCTATCATGTAAATTAATTGTAATGAGGCAAGTACAAAAGCAGCATAATCTATGTAGCCCCAAGGTAGGTCAACAGCGTCCTTGTAATTAGAGTTGAGAGACTGTCTTGTCCTACTTTATAGATTATTCCTCCAGAGCTGGACCTTACTAATTTTTACCTGATCCTGACAGCTAACATGCAGGTGGGCTAAAGGTATTGTTTGGAGAAGATGGTTTCAGAGTTGGAAATAGGACCAGAAAGTTGGATGAGGGAAGAGAGTAGCTCCCAGATATGCTAACCATTTTTTCCCCTGTGAGGTACAAAACCACTGTGTGCTTATACAAAGAAAAATAATCTTATGGGTTTCCTCCCCATGCTTTTAATTAAAATCAAACCAATCTTGGGGGTCGGGCAATAGAGCAGCGGGTTAAGCACACATGGTGCAAAGCTCAAGGACCGGTGTAAGGATCCCAGTTCGAGCCCCTGGCTCCCCACCTGCAGGGGAGTCTCTTCACAGGTGGTGAAGCAGGTCTGCAGGTGTCTTTCTCTCACCCTCTCTGTCTTCTCCTCTCTCTATTTCTCTCTGTCCTATCCAAAATCAATGACATCAATAGCAAGGATAATAATAACCACAACCATGATAAATCAACTAGGGTAACAAAAGGGGAAAAATGGCCTCCAGGAGCAGTGGATTCGTGGTGCAGGCACCACACCCCAGCAATAACCCTGGAGGAGGTAAAAAAAAAATAAACAGTCTTTCTCCAGATATATGTGTGTGACAGAGTGATAAAGCTCACTTGTGTGTTATTTTCCCTCTCTTGTCACAATTCTGATAATTGAATGAACTTGGAATATTGTCATTTGTAATATCATCTTATGACCAGAGAGGTGGCTTAGTAGTAGAACATGCCTTGTGACCATGAGGGCCTGTGGTCATTCCCTTGTATTGAATATGCCAGAGTGATGATTTGGTTCTCTTTCTCTCATTAATAAGTTAATTAATTAACTAGCAAAACTATATACTTTCCTTTAAGTTTATCTGCTTTTCCTTGTAGGGATACTGAACTTGTTCCTGAGCCTTTATAGTTCTGAAAAGTAGAATTTAGAATGAAACTTTGTTGGATTCAACTTCAACGCTTTTCATTGAACTTCCTCATGGAAGACCTGCATGTTGTATATTGCTTCATCTCATAAGGCAACAAACATGTTTGACTCCGTTTTAAAGGCTGAGTCACTAGGGCTAGTGATGACTCAGTTACTATACCAGTTGGTTCACTGAAAAGTTAACCTTTCCCCTCTTTCTAGCTAACAAGTAATTTATGGGGGTGGTATTTTGGCACTATATGTATATGGAGTTCCCAAGCAAATTATGACCCCAAAGTTTTTGTTTCCCTTGATGGTTTTTGCCCACATCAGTTACTTTTCAATGAGGATATATAGGTGCCTATACTTATACACTTTGAAGGGACACTGTGGTGTTGCTCAATTATTCCTTGGTTCAGAAATTTATGCACTTGTATCGGATTATAAATGGGTACAACTAATATTTTTATTTTTCATTTAATTGATCAGCCAACTACCTTTTCTGATCACTATAGATTGTACTACAAAACCCAGGGTCAGTTGGTAAATACGTAGTCATTAAGTGATTTTATATATGACCCAAGCCTTTACTTGAGGATAATCTTGTTCAATAAGTAAGATTCTTGAGAGGCGGCTAGAAAGTTAACTTTCATGGATTGCCAGTGCTTTGAAGGATTTCTGGAGAAAGGAGGTTATAAGTTTAGGTCAGAGCTGGATGAGAGTGAGATTTCATGCTAAATCTGAGAGTGTTACATGGTCATGGTCACAAGCTTTTAGAGGTGGAGAGGTAAAGAGAATGACGCCTGCCAATTATGATAAGCAGACAGGAGTGGTGAAGGTTACCCAAGAATGAGTGTTTCTATGTCTGACAAAGGTTTCTACTATTGAGCAGCAGCCGATTGTGACGTCAAATGTGATTCAAGTGTTGTCAGATCTGAAATCCAAGGCGGGGGGAGTTCAATAAAGCTACATTTCTGTAATATCATATGAAGCCAAACAATTTTATATTGGACTCTACGAGTTAATCGCATACACATGGAAAAGCACAGACCTATTCTTGGTCATCATTTGGCTTGTGAATCAAGATTTTGTGTAACTCAATGAAAGTCTTTAAATGCCTGCTTACTAAATTCAGAAACTTGATGGGTAGGGTAGATCTTGTGGTGTTTCACTTTGTGTAGAGAGAAGAAGCAGGTTCCAGAGACCATTGTAACACAGAATACTTTTCAGTCAATTCTGATCTTGATTAAATGCCTTCATGTTTTGGTGCCCTGCTTCCTAATTGGATTTTAACCACTATGACTAAGCACTATATCTTCCTCTTAGCAAGCATTTTTTTTTCTTTTTTACACAACAGTACTCTTCATATACTAGCTTTTTTTTTTTTTTTCTCTCTCTCCAGGGTTATTGCTGGGCTTGATGCCTGCACCATGAATCCACCACTCCTGGAGGCCATTTTTCCCCCTTTTGTTGCCCTTGTTGTAGCCTCGTTGTGGTTATTATTATTGCCATTGTTGATGCCGTTCGTTGTTGGATAGGACAGAGAGAAATGGAGAGAAGAGGGGAAGACAGAGAGGGTGAGAGAAAGATAGACACCTGCAGACCTGCTTCACTGCCTGTGAAGCGACTCCCCTGCAGGTGGGGAGCCTGGGGCTCGAATCGGGATCCTTAAGCTGGTCCTTGCGCTTTGCGCCACGTGCGCTCAACCCACTGCGCCACCACCCGACCCCGTATACTAGCTTTTTAACAAGTAAAGACATATTGCAACAATGATGAAGCTGACAGTGATGGCTTCAATCCAATAAAATCCAGGTAGGTTATGCCAGGTTCTCATCATAGATAAGTGAGAATGATGACTTTTGCACATAGCATAAAATACTGCAGACTTCATCTGGAAACTGATTTTGCCATTTAATGTTATTTTCAACAAAGTATTCATAAAATTCATGGCTGCAGCTGTTCCACATTATTATGTTCTCTCTTGCAAATTTTCTTAACTGAAAGTCATTCTTCATTTTTATGTTGTAATATTTAAGAGAGTAATGAATGATTAAGGTAATCAGGAATGCATGAAGTTGAGGAGAAGCTACATATATATATATATATATATATATATATATATATATATATATATATATATATATATTCTAGTCATATTTGAAGAGTAGTACTTAAATGATAGTGCACTAACTCATAATATCAAGGAAATTTATATAATATTCCTGGTCCAGCTCCATTTTCTGGAAAAATAAGTTCTTTAATATGTCACATTTATCACGCAACTTCCAAAGTCACAAATCTAATCTAGAAATGGAAATTTTTTCTTCAACTTTTCTCCTAGGCATAAACAATAAATCTCTTTGTCTCTCTCTCTCTCTCTCTCTCTCCCTCCCTCTATCTTTCTCTCCTTACCTACAGACAGAAAGGCACAAAAAAAGAGAGTTTAAGTAGATAGGTGAATATGATATTTACAACCTTGAGCTAGAATGACTCTTTATATGAGTAGTTCATTAACCCGGAGGATTGAGTTTGTAATTATAGCATTTCAGCAAAATATTTTACATTAGTAAATCTACTTCTAATTGTGTTCTATGTGCCAAGATTGTAATACCTGTTTTAATATCAAAAATCTGATTATTGTCTCACATTGTCATTAAAACCTGGCCAGGAAGACCCTTCTCTCCACCGTCGTTGGTCCTCTCCATCAGGAACAGCATCATGAATCCACTTGTAGGCCTGTCTGGGACCTTGCCCTCAATGTGGAACAACAATGGTAGGGACTGCCCCACTCTCTGAAGGGAGACTGAGTCAACATACTCTGCCACTTGAAGAAGACTGGTCCTGAAATGAGTGCAGACTAGAATGTTCCTAGCTATGACCACAGAATGTGAGCTGCAATCTATAAGGATGGAGAGGTTACACAGGCTTCTGTGCTTAATATGGGTCCCAGGTCAGGTCAATGGGAGTTATAGTTAATGGTATTTATATACATTTCCCATATTTGGGAGCTACTCTCTTCTCTGGTCTAGCTGTCTAGTCTTATTTCCAACTCTGACACAGTCTTCCCAGACAATACCTTTAGCCTACCTGCATGTTAGCTGTCAGGATCAGGTGAAAATTAGTAAAGTCGTGGACCCCTTGGAATATACCTAAAATAGACTTCCTAGTTTTTTCCAAAAAGGAAACTTCAAATCTCACCAGCTCTATTTTTACCTTTAGGTTCTGGTTTATTAAACCATTTGTTCTTCTTTATATCTTAATGCTTTTAATCCACCAAGTTGCAGATATTACCCTGATGCCAACCTGACCTCCCTGGGCAGACAACTTCACAATGTCCTGGATCCCTGCCTCTCCAGAACCCTGCCGCACTAGGGAAAGATAGAAACAGGCTGGGAGTATGGATTGACCTGTCAATGCCTATGTTCAGCAGAGAAGCAGTTATAGAAGCCAGGCCTTCCACCTTCTCTACCCCATAGCGATCTTGGGTCCATACTCTCAGAGGGATAAAGAAAAGGAAAGCTTCAAATGGATGGGGATAAAATGTGGAACTCTGATGGTGGGAATTGTGTGAAATTGTATCCCTTTTATCCAGTGGAGTTGTTGATTATGATTAAACCATTTAAAAATAAACTGCCCAGGAAAATAGTAGTATATTAACATATAACATATAAATAGTACTATATTAACATATAAGGCAACTAAGTCTTACTGCAATTTTTCCAGTGATACACATCTAACTAGTCCTAAACTGGAATTTGTACCTGAGTCCACTGTAAAGATTACTCTCTTGGTAGGCTGGGAGTATGGATCGACCTGTCAATGCCCATGTACAGCCGGGAAGCAATTAAAGAAGCCAGACCTTCTACCTTCTGCATTCCACAATGACCTTGGGTCCATACTCCCAGAGGGTTAAAGAATAGGAAAACTATCAAGGGGGAGGATGGGATACGGAGTTCTGGTGGTGGGAAATGTGTGGAGTTCTACCCCTCTTATCCTTTGGTTTTTATCAGTGTTCCCTTTTTGTTGTTAATATTTTTCGGCTCTGGCCGGGCGGGTTAGCTTCACAGGCGGGTAACAGAGACGTGGAGACAACGGCTGGGCAGGGAAGCTGTATTTCTTTATTCAGGAAAAATGATTCATAAACTAAGACAAACTAATCACCAAACAGAACTCTACTGTCTCTTTGTGGCGGAGCAAGCACTCTCTCTTACTCTAGAACCCAGGAACCCTCTCTCTTCCTCTGCAACTCTGGAACTCTGGCGGGTTTCCTTGGGGTGGGGCCAAGCAGGCCCGCAAAATTAGCAGGCCTGATCTAATTCTCTTGGCGGGGGAGAACTAGAGCCCAATGTAAAGCATACAACAATTCCCCCTTTTCTTTTAACTAAATGGCTACAGTATCAAGGGTGTGGGGTGAACAGAAACATATATCATACAGGCATTTTTAAAAAAGAAACTGGCACAAACATGGAGAAGCATGCAAGCAAATAACAAGAACCAGCGTGTTGCCAAGGGAAGGCCTGAGGGGGCCATATCTGCCTCTGTGGGCTAAACTTTATCAGCTTAAAAAAACATTTCTTGCCTCTGGGGGGCGTACTTTCTTTGTCGGGCATTTGCATGGGGGTGGGGAATGGCCTAGAGTCCCAAAGGCAGCTGGCTGCAATTTACTTACTATGAAACAAAACTTGTTATTAGCATATCTACTGCATGATCCAACGTTTCTAGTAGAGAAGGAATTTGAGACTTTTACATATCAACAACGTCTTTTAACCTTTTGTTACACCCATTCAAGATGGAGTCAGGAAAGGAAACCTCAGGCATGAGAATAATTAGCATAGCCATTGTGCGATCTACCATTTCTAATAGAGAAGGTAATGGAGAGTTTTACATATCAACAAGTCTATTTAACCTTTTGTTTAGACCAACTTAGTTAAAATATATTGCTTGTTAACTAATTTTTACCTTAGACTTTAAATGTAAGTTAATTTTATCTTTATGAGAATTACGTTGAAAACCTTTTTCATTTAACTTTGACTAGTAAGAATTTAGCCTTAAAGTTACTGTTTACCAAACTTTAAACATATACATAAACATGGTCATTAATACACAAGGAGAGAAACCTTTGTTATGAAGGCATGTCATTTTAAACACGAATTTAAATCTGTACTGTCTTAGTTGTTGGGGGGGTTCACCATCTGGAGGTGGCTTCCCGCGCAGCTTTACTTCTAGGAATTGCAGGTTGTGATCTCTGCACGAATCTCTGCGTACTCCAGCTTGTCTGCCTTCAGACTGGACCAGCGGCTGGAGATCTCGTGTGCCCAGTTTCGGCAGGGAGTCTGGGGGTCCGGGAGGCCCGGAATGGTTCCAGAATTTATAGCAAGAGGGCAGGCGGGCCAGTTTTGTAGAAGGTGTGGGCCTAGGTGCCCAGGGGTGGTGGCCATGATAGGCCGCCGCAGCCCTTCCCCATGGCCCTGCCATGTCTGCTGCCCTGCTCGCAGTGGCCGAGCAGCGTGGAGGGATCACGCATCCAGTGCCCTGTGCCACGCGGTGGAGAGCCGGCTCCTGTGGGCTGGCCTCGGGCTCTTGCGTGTTGGCCTCGGGCTCTAGCGTGTTGGCATTGGGCTCTTGTGTGGTAGCATCGGGCTCTTGCAGGCTGCGGGGCTGCGGGGCTGCAGGCGCGGTGCGTGGGGTTGTCTGGGCGCAGCCGGCTGGCTGGCTGTTTAACCAGGTGGAAACGGCAGCTCCGCGCCTCGCCTCCCTCCCGCTGGCTCTTCCTGCTGGCTGTTCTGAGTTCGCCCGAGCGAGTGGAAACCACAGAGTGGTCCAGAGATAAATGTTCCAGAAACAGCAAAACAGTCTCATGAAGAAAGAGCAGAGGCCTTTGGAGATCTCTTCACAAGCAGAAGAGAAGGCCATAGTACATAGGTAGCCAAATTGTCTTTACTTATCTGAGAGAGGTGCAGGTCAGGTCCACGTGGGCGCCATTTGTTGTTAAAATTTCGGTGGCTCTAGCCGGGCGGGCTAGCTTCACGGTGGTGAACAGAGACGTGGAGACAACGGCTGGGCAGGGAATCTGTATTTCTTTATTCAGGAACAACGATTCATAAACTAAGACAAACTAATCACCAAACAGAACTCTGCTGTCTCTTTGCGGCAGCACAAGCACTCTCTCTTACTCTCGAACTCAGGAACTCTGGAACTCTGGTGGGGTTCCTTCGGGGCGGGGCCAAGCAGGCCCGTGAAACTAACTGGACTGATCTAATTCTCTCGGTCGGGGAGAACTAGAACCCAATGTAAAGCATACAACACCTTTTTATAAATAAAAGTTAAATATATATACATATTTAAAAATTGTCCTTATGAAAACAAGGTCCTTGTATCCTTCTTGTCCAGATACATAATTAACTTTCAGCCAACATATTTATCAATTTTGCCTTGGGAATCACATGTTATGTAACCACAATGGCTTCATACCTTAGAAGTTTAAAAAATGAAAAAGTGAAACCATTGCTTAAGTTTTGGCTTTGGTTAGTTGACTAGATGCTTCTTTCTCCTTGTCATGGGAGGCAGGAGCATTTAACTCATTTCCTATTTCAATGATCATATGGTTGCCTTTTTAGCATAACTACATGTATGAGGGCTTCCCTTCAACCCCACCACAATGTACCTCCCCTGTTGGAATTTGAAACTTAAAAGGGACTTAGGGCTGAGGTGCATAAAGGATTGACTGTGGAGTGCTGAGAAAGGGTTTAAACAATTAGAGGCTCTCTTCTGTAGTGAATATTCTTTTCATATCCTCTGCCCATTTTTGGATGGGGTCATTTGCTTTTTTGGGGTGAAATGGGTAAAAGACACATATCTATGTGCTACAAAATATGTGGCTCCATTTAAAGTTAAGCAAAAGAGAGGCTTATTCAATAAAATCACTGAGAATGTGAGGGGAGAAGTCTAGCTAAGGAAATAGGCAAAAGTTCAAAGTTCACAAACTCAGTTACCCAAGATCATCACGTCAAAAGACCAGGATCCAGTCTGGGAGCCATGGCACATAAAGAGTCCATGGTGGAGGTCATAGGATCAAGAAAGCTAGCTGCACCAAGTCTGTCCTTGTCAGTTTGCTCCCACCTCAGGCAGATGTCATTCGTATGCTAATTGCCCCCAACTCCTGTTGGGATCACAATACTCCCCTTTATAGTGTTTTTTTATTTCTTTATTGAGGAATTAATGTCTTACATTTGACAGTAAATACAATATTTTGTACATGCATATATTTCTCAGTTTTCCACATAACAATATGACCCCCACTAGGTTTTATCTCTTTTTTTTCAGTCACTACCATCACCAAAGATTTGTGCCCCCATCCCCACCCCCGTAGATAACCACTATATTTTTCCCAACATCTTATATATGAGTTGACTTTTCTTCACATTCATATGTACAATTCTCTATATTCAGCACAGGATTGAAACCATTCTATAGTTGTCCTTCACCTCCTTCCTTGCTTCACTGAGCATAATTTTCTATAATTCCATCCACTTTATCTCAAAGAACACACTATCATCTTTTTTTTTTATTGCTGAAATGCTAAATGTCACATAACTTTTTTATTTAGTCAACTGTTGCAGGGCATTTTGAAAAAAAAAAAGAAATCCTTAAAAAAAAGTAAGAGGGGAAAAAAAAAGTCAGATATAACTAAAACATTCCTCCAACATATATGCTTCCAGGAACTGAATTCATGAACTCAAGTCTGCAAGTCTTGGGTTATGCAACTGAGTCACCTCCCTACTTATCAGATTATTCCAGTCATAAAACTTTTGTGTCTTTGGGTGCAGCATGGAAGGATAACAATTAAATTATTGTAAGACACCATTGGTATACCCCATGTGTATTTGTCTCTCAACTATTTATTTCACTAAAGTTAATCACCTGAAATTCTATCCATTTTGCACCGAAGGGCAAAGTATCATAATTTCAGTTGCAGTTTTGCATTACTTTGAATATACACACTATAACTTCTTTATGTAGACATCTATGGACATTTACTTTGTTTCAACTCCTTGTCAATTATAAATAAGGTATCTATGAACATAGGGTTTCGGCCAGAGGCATAAAACGATGTCTTTGCACATAGTAACATGAAATCTATTGTGCCAACAGCTGACCTCTCTCAGTATGGTTTTAATGTGCAGTTTTCTGATGGTAAGTGCAGTGGAGAATTTCTTTGTACATCTCTGGACCTTCTGTACCTCTTCTCTGGAAAACTTGATTCTGATCCTCTGCCCAATTTTTGTTGGGTTATTCATCATTTTGTTGACTGTATGATTTTTCATAAATATTTCTGATATTGATCATTTATGAGATGTGTGATATGCAATTATCTTCTCCCAATTACTGGACTGTTTTTTTCTTTATTGAGGGGGATCAGTGGTTTACAGTTGATAATAAAACACAGTGGTTTGTACATGTATAACATTTATCACCTTTCCACATAGCACTCTAACCCCCTCATCGATGTCCTCCTCTGCCATCATGTTCCAGGACCTGAACCCTACCCCTTACCCCAAAGTCTTTTACTTTGGACCAATACAACAACTCCAGTCCAAGTTCTGCTTTTGTTCTTCCTTCTGTTCTCATTTTTCAACTTCTGTCTATATGTGAGATCATCCCATATTCATCCTTCTCTTTCTGGCTTATCTCACTTAACATGACTCCTGCAAGTTCCATAGAAGATGAGGTGAAGAAGGTGAATTCACCATTTTTAATGCCTGAGTAGTATTCTATTGTGTATATATACCAGAACTTGCTCAGCTGCTCATCTGTTGTTGAACACCTGGGTTGCTTCCAGGTTTTGGCTGTTACAAATTGTGCTGCTAACAACATATGTGTACACAGATCTTTTTGGATGGGTGTGTTGGGTTCCTCAGGACACCTCCTTCAAATCTATGGGTGTAGGGTGAGGGTAGATGTTCAGCTTCACTGGGGCAGGGGTAGGGGTGATGGCACAGATTTCGGTGGTGGGAATGGTGTTGATCTACACTATTATCTTGTAGTTTTATAAATCACTAATTAATATGAGAGAGGAAAAACCGATAGAATGTCTCAAACTTTTTAATACATAGACCATAGGCTGAGTATATGTTCCTTCAGTCTAAGCACTTAAGACTTCAAATTGGTAATCAGATTGAATTATGACAGTGATATTAAACTGTTAATTCATTTCTAATAATGACTGGTTCTTTGAAATATTAAATATCCTAAAAGTTTAGACCAGGGAAACAGAAGCAACTGGTGACATTACTTTATTTATTTATTTTAATTTTTTAATATTTATTTTCCCTTTTGTTGCCCTTGTTGTTTATCATTGTTGTGGTTACTGATGTCATTGTTGTTGGATAGGACAGAGATAAATGGAGAGAGGGGGAGAAAAAGATAGACACCTGCAGACCTGCTTCACCACTTGTGAAGCAACTTGCCTGCAGATGGGGCGGTGGGGGCTCCTTACTCTGGCCCTTGCGCTTTGTGCCACATGAGCTTAACCTGCTGCGCCAGCGCCCTACTCCCTGTGGTGGCATTACTTTATAAGATACAGCTGTATATAAATAGCATCAAAGGACATAAATTATAATGAGGTCTTGCATACAGCAAAGGGATTTTCAAAGTTACCCCAGTTGCCAAGTAATTTGGTTATAGCAGTAACTATCTATTGACTTCTTAAGCCTTTAGAGAGCAGGAACCTTCTGATTCCTCTATAAAGCCCATATTTCTACCAGTCATTGAACCTCTAGTGTGGGGCTCACTTTCCTGCATGCTTCTCTCAAGTCATACTAACTGATACTGCATCTGCTGATGCTAAAATGATCAATACAGCCAGTGCCACCTCGGCATGTTTCACTTCATACTGTGTCCAGAGACATCAGGAGTGCAATGTCAACCCTTCAGACTCATTACTCCGGTGAGACCTTTCCTTTCTCATAGGACTCCTTAATTCCATTTTTGGGGGTTCACTTCCTAACAAAACCTAGATATAGACCAGTATATCCATGTATCCATAAATTAGGGCAAAATATATACCTGAAAGTAAAAGTGCACAATAGTTTACAGTGAATTAATAAATGGAGCAAGCAAGTAGAAAGACTTAAAAAGACGCCATAAAGTACCCAATGAAATAGTTTCTACTTAGACCTAGATACCCTCCTCACCTACTTCCTATTACACTTCCCTCAGTCACTCCAAAGCTAACCTTGTCAGAGAAAGTAAGGACGACAAAAGCTGAATAAGGGCAAGAGACAGGCATACTTTAATGATGAATCCTGGGATTCCCACATAGACATGATGGGCCTAGACCTCTAACAGATCCTTGTCACTACTTTCACTGGTCATCTTCTTAAGATACAACACAATAAACCCCTTTGGTAGCCCCCATAGGACCTTCCCTCAGCATAGATCAATGGTAGGGAATGTTCTACTCTCCAATGGGAGATTGGATAACATACTCTACCTACCAACTGAAGAAGGTGGGTCCTGAAATTGGTGCAACCTGGAATGTTCCTACTCATGACCACAGAGTGGAAGCTTGAACCTACAGGGAGGCATAGGTTGCATAGGCTCCTAAGCTGAATATGGGCCCCAGATCAAATCAGTGGGGTTGACAGTCAACAGTATTTATACACTTTTCCCATATTTGGGAGCTACTCTCTTTCCTGATCCAGGTTTCTAGCCCTTATTCTAGCCATGACACCATATCCCCTGACAATAACTTGGGTCCACCAGCATATCAGATTTCAGGCTCAGGGAAAAACTAGTAAAGTCATGGGTCCCTTGGAATATACCTAAAAAGACCTATGAGATTTTTCCAAAACACAGACCCCAAATCGTCCTTTGCAATATACTTGACATTAGGTTCATGATTAGTCAACAATTTGTTCTGCTTTATATTTTAACTCTTTTTCAGACACCAGGTTCCAGATGCCATGATGCGAACCAGACTTCACTGCACAGACAACGCCACCAATATGTCCTGGAGCTCTGCTTCCCCAGAGCTGTGCCCTACTAGGGAAAGAGAGACAGGCTGAGAGTATGGATCAACCTGTAAATGCCCATCTTCATCAGGGAAGCAATTACAGAAGCCAGACCTTCTACCTGCACTCCATAATGATCCTGGTTCCATACTTCCAGAGGGATAAAGAATAAGAAAGCTTTAGAGGGAGGAGATGGGATACGGAGTTCTGGTGGTGGGAATTATGTGAAATTGTACCCCTCTTATCCTATGGTCTTGTCGCTGTTTCCATTTGATAAATAAAACATGTCAATAAAAAATACCTTTTTTAATGACCCTGTTTATCAAAACATGTATACAGGGTGGATCTAGAATATTCCAGAGTGCCATAGTGCAGTTTTGAAATGAATACATTTCAGAACCTGTAACTGTAAGAAGAAGCTTTTTCTGAACTCCCTTTATCTTTGCAAACACAAAGCCTCCCCAAATCATCAAACTTTTATAAATCCCTTTCTCAATTTTTCCACATACAGAAGAGTGACTCTTTTCAGTAAATCCAAGAAGTTTACAACAGGTCAGCATCTGGTTAAGAAGTCATCTAAGTAGGCATTGTCTGGAAACCAGTAATTCTTTCTATTCCTGTAAGGACTCATTCTTTTCCTTAAAATTCGTTTTTTTCTCTTATAGTTTAGTTAAATGTAGTTTAAACTCCCCTGAGTCCCATTTCTTTGTGAACTAAACATGCATTCATGAAAATATACATAATAAAATATTTTGTTCTACTCCTAATCAGTTTAAAGTTTACATATCGTTTCCCAGCAGCATATCTACCAACCAATGACTATAGACACAGTCTTCATATGTCTCATGTTGCTATAAAAGCCTCTTGATGCATATCTATTTTTTCCCACTCAGGTTATTCTGTATCTCAGTGTCTACACAGCCATTTTAAGCTAATATATATATATATATATGCAAAGGGAAAGATAGAGTCACAGAAAGATGAGACTCCTAAACACTGCGCCACTGATAAGGAGTTATGCATTAAAATGTGTGAGTTCTACCAGCTTACCTTTCGCCTTGCAGCCTTACGTCACTTTTTTGTTCTTAGAATAAGGAAACTCTCACTTTAAGTTTCATTCTTGTTCATTAAAAGTGAACAGAGTCAGGGGCGGAGCCAAGATGACAACTTGCAAGCAGCGGCTGTCATGAACTCCAACAAGCAGAAGCTTGTGACTGGGGATTCTCTGGATAGGGTAGGATACTGGGCCATCAGCAGAAAGGTGAATAAGGGGTCTTAAGGGTAAGACCACTCTTGGGTTAGAAAACAGAGGCCAGGGGGTAAAAGAAAGGAAACCTGGGGAGTTGGAAGGTAGGACAGCCGGTTAAGAGTAGGTGGAACAAAGCACAAGGACCAGTGTAAGGATCCCTGTTCAAGCTGCTGGCTCCCCAACTGCAGGGGAGTCGCTTCACAGGTGGTGAAACAGGTCTGCAGGTGTCTTTCTCTCCCCCTCTCTGTCTTTCCCCTCCTCTCTCCATTTCTCTCTGTGCTAACAAAGACAATGATATCAATAACGACAATAATAATAACTACAACAATAAAACAAGGGCAGCAAAAAGGAAATAAATAAATAAATAAACTTAAAAAATTCTATACAAAAAAAAGAAAGGAAATATTTTGATTTTTTCTGAAATTCACTCCCCCACCACCTCAGAACCAGTCCCCAGGGGCTGGAGAGCTGCTTCTAGCAAGCTCCCAGCTGAGATATTTTCTTTACCAAGGTTCCTGGCTCACCAGGAGTGTCATTCCAAACCTTTTCCCTTTTTGTTTTCCTTCTCTCTTTTTTTTAAGTGGCTGGAGCTCCATTTGAGTGACAAAACAACTCATCAATCAGGGCCCCACCATGCCTGGGAAAGACTACCTGGAGGTTTTTTTTTTTTCTTCATGGATACTTCTTACAATTAACTGTCTGCTCAGGCTGCCTGATCTAGAGCAGTCCAAGCGGCAGACTGACTGTTAGGGTTTTTTATTTTATTTTATTATTACTATTACTATGTAAATGTGTCCCTGTGGCCCCCTCCTTCTTTGAGTTGACCAAAATAAACTGTTGTTTTCTCCATTGCTAGGTGACTGGGTGTCCTATCCATTGTGAGAGGAGCTTGTTTCTCTCTATCTCTTCCCTCCACTCTCCTTTCTCCCTCCTCCTAGCTAATTCAAAAAAAAAAAACCTCTTTACTTTCACTGCTCTTTTTTTTCTCTTTTTTCTTCTTATCTTTCTTCCCCCTCTTTTGATTTCCAAATTCATTGACACTCCTTTGTGAATTATTTCGGGGGGTAAATCTGACTCAGACTGGATTCTCTCTTCTCTATTTCCGTTTCTCCTCTTGCTATCCCTAGAATTTACAGTGCATAGTAGATTTTCATAATTGTCTATTCTTGCTTTCCTTTTTTTCCTTTCTCTTTTTTCTTCCTTTGGATTTGTTTGCTATTTTTTTCTTGGACTGGAGGTGTTGTTTGGCTAACTGATATTGGTTGAACTGCATCAATCCTTGCTTAAGTTACTATTATTGTAATTTCTGAGGTTGGGTGACTACATTTGTCATAAAGGTATTTAATATAGTGTGTCCTGTACTCAAAACACAACAACTGAAGAACCACAGAACAGAAAAATAAAAAGCAGATTAATAAAAAGAAAGTGGTTAAATCGATAGCAAATAAAACTGCTACCACAATGAATCAAGACAGAAGCCCAGAAGAAACTCCAAACCAGTCAGAAGCAACCATAGATAAGAAAAGTATGCAAGCAATAATAAACCTATTAATCACAGAAATAAAGACAACTATGGAGGAAAGGGCTATCAGAATTAGGGAAACGGCAGATGAGACCCTTAAGGAAAACACAAGATACCTCAAGGTAATTAGAGAACTGAAAACTGAAATAGCTGAACTAAAAGGTCAATTAGCAGAACAAGCTAATTTTATAACTGAACTGAAGAAACAATCTGAGGGAAGGGAAAGCAGACAAACAGAAGAATAAAACAGAATTAGCCTGACAGGATGAGCTAGAGAAAACAAAGAAAGAGGTAAAAGAGCTCAAAAAGAGATTAAGAGACACTGAAAACAACAACAGAGACATATGGGATGCTGTCAAAACAAGTAACATTCATATAATTGGCCTGCCAGAGGAAGAAAGAGAGGAAGGAGAAGTAAACACTCTAGAGGAAATTATAGAAGAAAACTTCCAGACCTAAACAACAGAAAGGACATTAAGATTCAACAGACTCAGTCCCAATTAGAATCAACCCAGACCTGAAGATACCAAGACACATCATAGTTACAACGAAAATAAGTAAGGATAAAGAAAGAGTCCTAAAGGCTAAAAGAGAAAAATAAAAAGTCACATACACGGGAAAACCCATAAGATTATCAGCAGACTTCTCTCCTCAAACTCTAAAAGCCAGAAGAGAATGGCAAGACATCTATCGAGCCCTGAATGAAAAAGGATTTCAACGATGGATAATATTTTCTGCTAGACTTTCATTCAGACTACATGGAGAGATAAAAACCTTCACAGACAGACAACAGTTAAAGGAGGCAACCATCACCAAGCCTGTCCTGAAAGAGGTTCTAAAAGACCTCTTATAAACAAGAACATCACCATAATACTTGCCATATATTAGAGCAAATACAAAATTGTAGAATAATGGCACTACAATACATTCAATCCATAATATCAATAAATGTCAGTGGCTTAAACTCACTCATCAAAAGGCACAGAGTGGGAGGGTGGATGAGAAAACACAACCCAACTATATGCTGCTTGCAAGAATCCCATCTGACCCAACAAGACAAACACAGGCTTAAAGTGAATGGATGGAAAACTATCCTACAGGCTAATGGACAACAAAAAAGGCAGGAACAGACATTCTCATCTCTGACACAGTAGACTTTAAATTAAATAAAGTAACAAAAAATAGGCAAGTTGATTACATAATGATTAGAGGATCATTCATTGAAGAAGATTTAACAATTCTTAACCGCTATGCACCCAATGAGGGACCATATAAATACATCAAACACCTACTGAAAATACTACAAAATGCATCAATAGTAATACAATAATAGTGGGAAACTTTAACATCATACTCTCACACTTAGAAGCAGAGAATCAACAAAGAATCAAGAAAATTAAATGAAGAGATGGACAGACTAGACCTCCTGTATTTTTCAGAGTTCTTCACCCCCAAAAAACTGGAGTACACATTCTTTTCAAATCCACACAGTGCCTACTCCAGGATAGACCACATGTTAGACCACAAAGACAGCATCAACAAATTCAAGAGCATTGAAATCATCCCAAGTATCTTCTCAGACCACAATGGAGTAAAGCTAACATTTAAAAACAAACAGAAAATTACTAAAAGTCACAAAATTTGGAAACTGAACAACATGCTGCTTAAGAACCAATGGGTCAGAGAGACACTCAAGCAAGAAATTCAAATGTTCCTGGAAACAAATGAAAATGAAGACACAAGCTATCAAAATATTTGGGATACAGCTAAAGCAGTACTGAGAGGGAAACTCACAGCCATACAATCACATATTAGAGAACAAGAAAAAGCTCAGATAAACAACTTTACTGCATTTCAATGCTCTTGAATTTGTTGATGCTGTCTTTCTGACCTAACAGGTGGTCTATCCTTGAGTATGTGTTGTGTGGATTTGAAAAGAATGTGTATTCAAGTTTTTTGGGGTGAAGACCTCTGAAAATGTCCAAGAGATCTAGTGTGTCCATCTCTTCATTTAATTCTCTTGTTTCTTTGTTGATTCTTTGCTTTGTTGATCTAAGTGTGACATCTACTGTGCAACTCAGGCATCCAAGTTCGACATCCTCGAGGAAACACTCACGAAAGACATGTCTCTGATATCTGATTACTGTAAAAAATGGCGACTAATCCCTAGCACTGCTAAAATCATCTGTTTTCCATCTACACCATGCCTCGGCCTCGCGTGAGCTTAATGTGCAGCTTGGCGATACGAGAATCCGGCATGAAGCCCAGCCAGTCTATCTTGGTGTTACTCTCGATTGTACTCTGTCATTTCACAAACATCTCATAAAAACTGCAGCAAAGGTGGGCGCGAGGAATAACATCATTGCAAGACTGGCCAGCTCCTCATGGGGTGTGAGTGCTTCCACACTACGATCATCCTCTCTGGCATTATGCTATTCCACTGCAGAATACTGTGCCCCAGTATGGTTCTGTAGCCCCCATGTCCACTTGGTCGATTCCAAATTATATTCCGCCATGAGGATAATTTCTGGAACCATCCGTTCCACCCTGGTTCCATGGCTGCCAGTTCTTAGCAACATCGCCCCGCCAGATATTCGTCAGGATGCGGCATCATCTAAGTTCATTTCCCACGTCTACGCTCGACTGGACCTGCCAATATACGCGGATATCTTTGCCCACCCTGTTCAACACTTGACGTCTCGTCACCCAATCTGGTCCCCTACGCCTACACTGAACTTCTCTGTTCCAGTCTCTTGGAAACAGAGCTGGCAGTCAGCTGAGGTAAAGAACAAACACCTCATCACAGACCCCTGCAAGCATCAACCCAGCTTTGACCTAGCACGTTATGATTGGGCTCTCCTCAATCACTATCAAACAGGCCATGGCCGGTGCACCGCTATTTTCCACCGATGGGGAGCCAGAGACGACCCGAACTGCCCCTGCGGCTACAGACAGACTATGACCCACATAGTCAATGACTGCCACCTCTTCAGATTCAAAGGAGGTCTCGAAACTTTACATCAGGCTCAACCTGATGCTGTTGACTGGCTACGGAAGAAGGGCAAACGCTAGAAGAAGTGTGAGAGTGGGGTGTTAAAGTCTCCCACTATTATTGTATTGCTATTGATATATTTTTGGCTTTTCCGGAAGATGGCGGACTGAGAAGCTGCTAGTGGCTTGAGCTCTGACCACATCGACTGGAAACGGTAGGATTTTCTGCCTTTAGTAGGCCAGTCAATAAGGGGTCCTAGCGGTGACACCAAGGAGGTGACTGTAACTTAATTTGGGTTAGAAAATAGAGTAAAAAGAAAGGGAAAATTTTTTCTTTTAAATTATTATTCCCAAAGCACACCACCCCCATAACCAGTCCCTGGGGACCAGAGATCTGCTCCTAGCAGGCTTCCCTGCTGAGCTTCTTTCTTTACCAAGATTCCTGTCCCACCAGGGGGTGTCATTCATTCTAAGTCTATTCCCTTCTGAAACCTTTGGCCTTTTTTATTTCTAAGTAGTCAACCAGCTGCCTCTGCTCAGGGGGCCTGAGGCAATCTGGATCCATCCAAGCTGAAGACAGGACAGGTTATTTGCTCTGTTCTATTTTATTATTAATACAAGATAAATGTGTACCCCTTTCCCCCTCTCCTTCAGGTTGACCAGAATTAACTCTTAGTGTATTTTCCATTGCTAGCGGACCGGGTGTCTTATTCACTGCCAAAATAACTTGTCTCACTTTTACTATTTCCCCTACCCATTCTCCCCCCCCCCACTGCATAGCTAATTAAATAATAATAAATAAATAAATTAAAAACTTTCCTTTCACTGCTCTTTTTTTACTGTTCTTTTTCTTATCTTTTTCTTTTTTCCCTCTCTTTTTTTCTTCTTTTTCTCATTCTTGTGATCCTTTCTTCCTTAATCCTTCAGCTTTCTGAATTCACTGATACACGTTTGTGAATTATTTTGGGGAAGAAATCTGACTCAGAGTGGACTCTCTCTGCGTGTATCTCTGCTCAACTTCCCTTTCTCCTTTAGCTATCCCTAGAATATACAGTGGATAGTAGATTTGCATAACTGTCTATTCCTTCTATTCTTGTCTAGTCCTGAGGGTTTTTTTCTTTCTTTCTTAACAATCAGCTGCCTCTGCTCAGGAGGCTTGAGGCAATCTGGGACAGATTTTTTTTTACCCTGCTCTATTTTATTATTAATATTATATAAAGTCATATATCTCCCCCCCTCCTTTAGGTTGACTAGAATTAACTCTTAGGGTATCTTTCATTGCTAGGGTAGTGGGCATCTTATCTATTGTGAGAGGAACTTGTCTTGTTACTCCTACCTCCTCTACAGACTCTCCCTTCTTCCTCCTCCTAGATAATTAAAAATAAATAAATAAATAAAATAAAAAATAAAGTAATCAATTAAAAAACTTTCCTTTCACTGCTCTTTAATTACAGCTCTTTTTCTTATCTTTTCTCTTTTCTCTCTCGTTTCTCTCTCTCTCTTTTTTTAAATCTTGTCATACATTTCTTCCTTCCTTCTTCTTTGTCTTTCTGAATTTGTGAATTATTTGGGGGAAGAAATCTGACTCAGAGTGGACTCTCTATGTGTGTATCTCTGCTCTATTTCCCTTTCTCCTCTTGCTGCCCCTATAATATACAGTGGATAGTAGATTTGCATAACTGTCTATTCTTGCTATCCCTTCTTTCCTTTCTCTTTCTTCTTCACTTGGACTTGGTTGCTATTTTTTCAGGGACTGGAGACATTGTTTGGCTAATTGGTAGTGATTAAACTGCTTCAATACTTGCTTCAGTTACTATTGATATATTTTTGAAGTTCTTTGAGTAGGTGCTTGATGTGTTTAGATGGCCCCTCGTTGGGTGCATAGATGTTAATAATTGTTAAGTCTTCTTGGCTGATTGATCCTCTAATCATTATGTAATGACCTGGCCTATCTTTCATTACTTTATTTAATTTAAAGTCTATTTTGTCAGAGATGAGAATGGTTGTTCCTGCCTTGAATCCATACTCACAGAAGGTTAAAGAATAGGAAAGCTATGAGGTGAGGGGATGGGATACAGAGTTATGCTAGTGAGAATTGTGTGAAGATTTCCCCTCTTATCCTATGGTTCAGTCAATGTTTTTTTATAAACAAAAAAATCAAATAAGAAAATTCCTCTGAATTATAAAAAAAAGAGTAAACAGAGTCATTTTATCATCACTCTTTTTTTTTTTCCCCTCCAGGATTATTTCTGAGGCTTGGTGCCTGCACCAGGAATCCACTGCTCCTGGAGGCCATTTTTTCCCTTTTGTTACCCTGGTTGTTTTACCATTGTTATGGTTATTATTATCATCGTAGTCATCGATGTCATTGTTGCTGGACAGGACAGAGAGAAATAGAGAGAGGAGGGGAAGACAGAGGGGGAGAGAAAGATAAACACCTGCAGACCTGCTTTACCACCTGTGAAGCAACTTCCTTGCAGGTGGGAGGCCGGGGGCATAAACCGGGATCCTTTTGCAGGTCCGCAGCTTTGTACCATGTGCGCTTAACCCGCTGCACTACTGCCCTACCCATCATCACTCTTAAAGGTGTTTAGACCATACACTTCAATGGTAGGATATAGACAAATCATTCTTTAAAAAAGTAGTCACTCCTTCTTTTGGCAGATGACCTCAACAGTGTATCTTGGAGCCTTACCTCTCCAGAGTTCTAGCCTAATAGGGAAAAATAGAAATAGGCTGGGGTATGGGTAGACCTGCCAATGCTCCTGTACAGCAGAGAAGCTATTACAGAAGCTAGAACTCTCACTTTCTGCACTCCCAAAACAATCTTGATCCATACTCTCAGTGTGTGAGAAGTGATAGGAGGAAGAGGGTAAGAGGGCTCTGAACTCCAACTCCATCAGCACCCGGAAAGAGAGGAAGGAAAAGGAGAGGGAGATTTGGATGTAGTATTAGGGTCATGAGTGGCTTGGAGGGGAAGAGAGAAATGGACCTGGAAGAAAAAGGGGGCAAATATGTACAAATGTAGACAGATAGTTGTAGAGATGATGGTTGGCCCATGTCTACAACCTTTGGAGAACAGTGGTGTCTTGCAGTGGGGAGACTGGGGATAGAGAACTCTGGTGGTGGGAACAGTGTGGAATTCTACCCCTGTTGACATATAATTTTAAGTCAATACTAAATCACTCATAAAATTTAAAAAGAGGTAGTCACTCCATTTCCACAGCTGGATTATACATTTGTTTAGTTGATGTTTGATCTATAAAGTTACAGCTCTTTCAAGCACAGTCTGACCTGTGTTTGCCCAATTTCATACATTTTGAAAGTTACGGTCTTCTAATCAGTTAATTATCACCCCATTTGGGTCATAAATATTAGGCAGAAATTCCAGAAAGTTTCACTTGTTTGATCTGCCTTGTGTCCTAACCATATATAATTGCCTATCATCTTTGAACCAAGTACTTTAACTGGGATGACAGGGCCTATTTTTCAACATATGAATCATAATACCTTTATGCAGAAAGAACTATCAATCTGCTTTACTCAGAATCTGGCTCTAGTCCTGGCAGGGAATTAGACAGCTTCATGAACTCCTTTTTATTACACTAAGTATCTATACAATGACTAGCCCCATTCAATCAATGTATTGACAGTATATAATGGTGGTTTGTTGGGCCTTTGGTTAAACTCCAATCTGTGTACTCATCCAATCTGTTTATTCATAGATTCCCAAATGGCTGGTGAAAATTACATGTTCTGCTACTTATTACCTTTGTGATTTTAGACAAAGCAATTTACTTCTCTGAGCCTTAAACCTCAATCTCTAATGCAGACCTACTATTGTAATGGGCTTATGAATTGCAAAACCATATGCAAATATATGCTTTTCATAATCTCCTGAACTCTTTTAATATTAAAAATATTTCTAAATGCTGCAAACAATTCCACCATGCTGCACCTGATAAGGCACCTTTGATCATCTTTATGATTCACTGTGATAAATTTCATTTTGTGCTTGCTAGTTTATTTAATGTGCGTTGTTTTAACTAAAGATGATTCTTACACATACAAGGATCAACATTGTGAGAGTATCTCTGTGTATTTCAACATAAATCTAAAAGCAGGTAGATGTGGGAAAATCTTGGAAATGAACAGTCTCCTGGCATTTTTAGGTATAGTGTTAAATTCTTTGTAGATGGTTCATTTATTTAATCATATTAGGTTTGAAATGAATAGATGGGGACCAGGTGGTGGCGCACCAAGTTGAGCACATATGTTACAATGTGCAAGGACCTGGGTTCGAGACCTTGGTCCCCACCTGTAGGGGGAAAGCTTTGCAAGCTGTGAAGCCGTGTTGCAGGTGTTTCTCTGTCTCTCTCCCTCTCTATCACCCCTTTCCCTCTCAATTTATGACTGCCTGTATCCAATAAATAAAAATAGTAAAAAATAATTTTAAAAAGATTAATGGACAACAAGGGCAACAAAAGGGAAAATGAATAAATAAATATATTTTTAAATATTTCAAAAAAAGAAAGTAATATATGTTTATTCATAACAAAAGAAAGAACTATTCCTTTAATAAACACACCTCGAAATCTTTTCACTCCTCTGGGAAGAATGCACAGGCTTTACTCCTTATTATGCCCACCAATCACCCTTCATTTCTATTAGTATTTATCACCAAACATTAACATATGATGTACCAATCACTGTATTAAATTTTACAGAAAGGAAATGAATAAATTAGTAATGCATACATGCAAAAATCTTAGATTTATCTATCCAAAGTTTGTTATTGCGTTGTTAGTCCATCAAAATGAATTCAATGATTAAATTTCATTTTGGCAATGCCTTTATGTTTCGTTGTATTCTCCATTTTTAATTCTTGATTTTACCTTACTTGCTCCTCATTGTCAGAAAGAAAAGAAAAGGAATCGATTTAAATGAGTGCATATTAGAAACACAATCTATATTGGATGGCGGGAAGACAAAAAGCATGGGAAAAAAAGGCACAGTCTTTTCTTTTTAATTTATTTATCCCCATTTGTTGCCCATGTTGCGTTATTGTTGTGATTATTGTCGTCGTTGTTGGATAGGACAGAGAGAAATGGAGAGAGGAGGGGAAGACAGAGAGGGGGAGAAAAAGATAAGACACCTGCAGATGTACTTCACCGCTTGTGAAGCAACTCCACTGCAGGTGGGGAGCCGGGGCTCAAACCGATATCCTTCCGCCTGACCTCCATTCTGTGAGGGGTCTCTTTGTTTGTGTAATAGTTTCTTTGGATGTGCAAAAGCTTTTCAATTTGATGTAGTCCCATTGGTTTGTTTCTGCTTTAGTCTTCCTTGCAATTGGGTTTGATTCATCAAAGATGTCCTTGAGGTGTAGGTGGGAAACTTTTTTACCAATGTTTTCCTTTAAGTATTTGATTGTTTCTAGTCTGACATCTAGGTCTTTGATCCATTTGGAGTTGATTTTTGTTTCTGGTGAGATAAAGTGGTTCAATTTCATTCTTCTGCATGTTACAACCCAGTTTTCACAGCACCATTTATTGAAGAGAGCCTCCTGTTTCCATTTAATCCTTTGGGCCCCCTTATCAAAGATTAGATGTCCATAGGTGTGGGAATTTATTTCTGGGCTTTTAATTCTGTTCCACTGGTCTGTGTGCCTATTTTTATTCCAGTATCTGCTGTTTTGATGATGATGGCTTTATAATATAGTTTAAGGTCTGGCAGTGTGATGCCTCCATTTCTGTTTCTTTTCCTCAAGATGGTTTTGGCAATTCTATGTGTTTTCAGGTTCCAGATAAATGACTGTAGTGTTTGTTCTATTCTCTTAAAGAAGCTTGGTGGAACTTTGATGGGTATTGCATTAAATTTGTATATGGCTCTGGGGAGAATATTCATTTTGATGATATTTATTCTTACAATCCATGAGCATGGGATATCTTTCCATTTCTTGGTATCAGTGTCTATTTCCTTGAGTAGCGACTCATAGTTTTCAGTATACAAGTCTTTCACTTCTTTGGTCAACGTTATTCATAGGTATTTGATTGATTTTGCTGAAACAGTAAATGGGAGTGATTTCTTGATGTCTTCTTCTTCAGATTTAGTGTTTGCATAAAGAAATACCACTGATTTTTGTACATTGATTTTGTAGCCTGATACCTTGCTATATTGCCTAATAACTTTCAGTAGTTTTCTGCTGGATTCTTTAGGTTTTTCTATGTATACTATCATACTATCTGAAAATAGTGAGAGCTTGACTTCTTCCCTTCCTATCTGTAGTCCTTTGATTCCTTTCTCTTGCCTGATTGTTTGGCAAGAACTTCCAATTCTATGTTGAAGAGTAATGGTGACAGTGGACAGCCCTGTCTAGTCTCCGATCTGAGGGGGAATGCTTTCAGCTTCTGTCCAATGAGTATGATGTTGGCTGTAGGTTTGCTATATATAGATTCTACTATCTTGAGGAATTTCCCATATATTCCCATTTTTGTAGAGTTTTGAGCATGAGTGGGTGTTGGATTTTGTCAAAGGTTTTCTCTGCATCTATTGAGATAATCATATGGTTTTGGCTTTGCTTTTATTGATGTGGTGAATGACATTGATTGACTTACTGATGTTGAACCAGCCTTGTATTCCTGGGATGAATCCCACTTGGTCGTGATGAACAATCTTTTTGATATGTTGCTGTATCCAGTTGGCCAAGATCTTGTTTAATATTTTGGCATCTTTGTTCATCAGAGATATTGGTCTGTAGTTTTCCTTTTTTGTTCTGTCCCTATCAGCTTTAGGTATCAGGGTGATGTTGGCTTCATAGAAGGTGGAAGGGAGTATTCCTGTTTCTTCAATCTTATGGAAAAGCTTAAGAAGTATGGGTACTAACTGTTTCCTGAAAGTTTTGTAGAATTCGTTTGTGAAGCCATCTGGTCCAGGGCTTTTGTTGTTGGGGAGATTCTTAATAATGGTTTCAATTTCTTTGTCTGTGATAGGTGCATTTAGATTTTGTAGTTCTTCTTGGTTCAGTTTTGGAAGGGCATATGCTTCTAGGAATCGTTCCATTTCTTCCAGATTCTCTAGCTTGGTGGCGTATAGTTCTTTCTAGAAGTTTCACAGGATTCTCTGCATTTCTGTCCTTTCTGTTATTCAGGTCTGAGAAGTTTTCTTCTATTATTTCCTCTAGAATGTTTGCTTCCCCTTCCTCTATTTCTTCCTCTGGCAGGCCAATTATATGAATGTTACTTCTTTTGAGGTCATCCCATATGTCTCTGTTGTTGTTTTCAGTGTCTCTCAATCTCCTTTTAAGCTCTTTCACCTCTTTCTTCATTTTCTCTAACTCATCCTCTGTCTGACTAATTCTGTTTTCTGCTTCTGTTAGTCTGCTTTCCCTTGCCTCAGCTTCTTTCTTCATTACAGCTCTTTCAGCTTTCAGTTCTCTAATTGCCTCAAGATAATCAGTATTTTCCTTGGGGGTCTCAACTGTTGTTTCCCTAATACTGCCATTCCTTTCCTCCAATGTTCTTTTCATTTCTCTGATTAATAAGTTTATTGTTGCTTGTATGCTTTTCTTATCTATGGTTACTTCTGGCTGATTTGTACTTTTTTCTGGGCTCTTGTCTTCATTCATTGGAGTAGCAGTTTTATTTGTTTTGATCTACCCATTTTTTTGATTTATGTGTTTCTTTTTTTTTGCTCTGTTGTTCCTCAGTTGTTGAGTCTTGAGTATAAGCAACACTTTCCTAAATACCTTTATGACAATTGCACTCACCAACCTCAGGAATTACAGTAGCAACTGAAGCAAGTATTGAAGCAGTTATATCATTACCAGTTAGCCAAACAATTTCTCCAGTCCGTGAAAAAATAGTAACCAAATCCCAGTGAAGAAGAAAGAGAAAAGAAAGAAAGGATAGCAAGAATAGACAGTTATGCAAATCTACTATCCACTGTATATTCTAGGGGTAACAAGAGGGGAAAGGGAAGTAGAGCAGAGATACACACATAGAGATTACACTCTGAGTCAGATTTCTTCCCCAAAATAATTCAGAAATTCGGACATGCAAAGAAGAACGAAGGAAGTAGTGTATGACAAGATAAAAAAAAAAAGAAAAAGGAATCAAGAGAGAGAAAAGATAAGAAAAAGAGCTGTAATTAAAGAGCAGTGAAAGAAAAGGTTTTTTTGATTACTTTATTTTTAATTTAGTTTAATTTAATTTTTTTAATTACCTAGGAGGGGGAGGAAGGGGAGAGTCTGTAGATTAGGTAGGAGTAACGAGACAAGTTCCTCCCACAATAGATAAGATGCCCACTACCCTAGCAATGAAAGATACCCTAAGAGTTAATTCTGACCAACCTAAAGGGGGGGGTGTGAAGATATATGCCTTTATATAATATTAATAATAAAACAGAGCAGGGAAAAAAAAACCCTGTCCCAGATTACCTCAAACCTCGTGATCAGAGGCAGCTGATTGTTAAGAAAGAGAAAAGCAAAAAACAAAAAACAAAAAAAACTTCAGGACTAGACAAGGATAGCTGAAATAGACAGTTATGCAAATCTACTATCCACTGTATATTCTAGGGGTAGCTAAATGAGGAAGGGAAGTTGAGCAGAGATATTCGCAGTGAGAGTCCACTCTGAGTCAGAATTCTTCTCCAAAATAATTCCCAAATGTATTTCAGTGAATTCAAAACAGCACACTGTTTGGTGGTGTGGGGGATGGGTCCTGTGGCTTGGAAGCTGTAGGATTAAGGAAGAAAGGATGACAAGAATGAGATAAAGAAAAAAAAGAAAGAGAGAGAGAAAAAAGAAAAAGAAAAGGCACAGTCATAAAAGAGCGGTGAAAGGAAAGATTTATTTATTTATTTATTTTTAATAATTTAATTAGCTATGTGGGGTGAGGTGGGGGGGTTGTCTACTTAGAAAGAAAAAAAAAGGCCAGAGGTTTCAGAAGGGTATAGACTTAGAATGAATGATACTCCCTGGTGGGACAGGAATCATGGTAAAGAAACAAGCTCAGCAGGGGAGCCTGCTAGGAGCTGGTCCCCAGGTACTGGTTATGGGGGGGGATGAGGGAGGAGGTGTGCTTAATAATTTAAAAGAAAAAAAATGTTACCTTTTTTTTTGTACTCTATTTTTAACCCAAATTAAGTTATAGTCACTTCCTTGGTGTCACCGCTAGGACCCCTTATTGACTGGCCTAATAAAGGCAGAAAATCCTACCTTTTCCAGAAGATGTGGTTAGAACTCAAGCCACTAGCAGCTTCTCAGTCCGCCATCTTCCTGGAACCCCCCCCCCCCAGTGTTTCCTTTTTATAAATAAAATAAAATTTAAAAGTACTTTGACAATCTGTAGGTGGGAAAGAAATATGATAACAATTTAAGATGTAGGAATTTCATTACATTAATTATAAGCATCTAGTTTAGTTTCCAATTCCATTGAAACTCTCACTGTAGTGTATCTGCACTTTGTAAGTTATACCTGCTAAAAAAATGTATATTGTCATTGTCTGAATCATTCAAACTAAGTCATATTGTTTTGTTTTTCCTTTTGTTATCTCTGTGGCTTCAAAACTATGGGTAATTTATAGAAAGAGAGGGGGAGGAGAGTGAGTCGGGCAGTGGTGGAGAGGGTTAAGTGCATGTGGAGCAAAGCACAAGGACCAGCATAAGGATCCTGGTTGGAGCCACTGGCTCCCCACCTGCAGGGGGTTCACTTCACAGGCAGTGAAGCAGGTCTGCAGGTGTCTTTCCCTCCCCCTCTCTTGCTCCCTTCCTCTCTCCATTTCTTTTTTTCCTATCCAACAGCTAGGACAGTATTGACAACAATTATAACAACGATAAAGGCAACAAAAGGAAAAAAATAAAAAAAAGACAGATGGGGGAGAATTAGAGGCCACAGCAATGAAGCATCTCCCAGTGCTATGAGGACCAGTGACTTTGAACCTTGGCCATAAACATGGCAAAGTAGGCACTACCCATGATAGTTATCTCTTCATGCCAGCCCTACTTCATGTTTGTAAAGGCTTGACCAAGGGTCTGATCTCTCCTTGTTTCTAATCCCTATTTCTTGGAAACCATAATTTCTTTTGTGTAAATCTGTGTAAGCTCAGAAAGCTTGAATCTTGTGCTAGATTTCTAACTTCCTATAGAGTCAGCAACACAGTAATATTTGATCAAGACCACTGAATTATTTCAGTGGTTAAGTTATTTTACCCATGTCCCTTGCATATTTAATTTGGCTGATATATTAGCTTTTTCAAAACTTGAATGGCTTGTTGTTTGCTCATTGGAGAGGTTCTTTCTTATTAAATGGAGGATGGCATGAACTGCAGTGATATGTGAATCATAGCCCTAATATATTCATTTTAAGAATTAGGATATTTCAAATGTGACACAGTATAGGAGGCTTAAAATCTGTATTGAAAAGACAGTGTCACCATAATGACATCCATCTCTTAAGACCTTTCAGAATAGATGAATATCTATTAAGCCTGTCTGTCCCCTAGGGAGTACATTAAGGCATTTGGGCCACAGGATCTATTAGTAAAAGACTGCTATGATGTACTTACTGATCAGTTACTGAACCTCTGAACACCCCTGAGAGTAATTCGTACACTGAAAGGCTTTGACTGAATAAGTACAGTCTGCTGTGTTTTAATGGACTTCGATGAGCATCAAAGCCAACTTTTAGAACAGCATTTGTGCTTTGTCCAGGTGGCATTGAGGGCTGTGCAATTTAGATTTTCCATCTCGACTTGTGAAACCGAACAAAAATGTGTTCCTTTGACCTTTAAAGGAGTAATTTGTTTTGCAGGCTAATGCTATTTTCGTCTGGTAAATGGTTCCATGACAATCAAGGCAGAGCTGGAATGGGCAATCAGTCAAGATTGAAAGTGTTGAAAATGGTAAATGTTCAGACTGATTAAATTAGTAGACACTCAAACTAAAATTTGCTAAGTGGAGTTTTACAAACAGACAACATTACCCTGGTTATATAGGAATCCTATTATGTCACTCTTCTCCATAGATGAAACATTAATAGAATCAGGCACAATCTCCCAGAGGGTTAAAAAATAGGACCGCTATCAAGGGAGGAGCTGGGATATGGAGTTCTGGTGGTGGGATTTGTGTGGAGTTGTACCCCTCTATGGTTTTGCCAGTGTTTCCTTTTTTTATTAAAAAAATAAAAAAAGAAACAGGTATAATTCTTCTTTGCCTATGTTTTACATTAGGATATATCTTTTAGACATAACTGTAATAGAGTTTTATCCTGGTTTTACTCCGTATAATGGCCTCAGAAGCATCATGTATTTCTAAAGTGATATTTTACCCTTCATTAAACCTTGTATTCCAAGAAAAAGTGTCTCTATGACATTTAACAAGGGAGATGAGATGTTATGATATTTAAAGTCTAGAGACAGACAGGATTCAAAATGAAATAATTTGGGTGTCTTGTATAATGATTAAAATTAAATCAGCACTAAGGGAAGGGATGTGTTGGGGTGGAATTTTTAGGGTTCTCAGACAGGTTGCAATATTTCCATCAATAAATTAACATACGGGGTACAATGTAAGTCTCAGGGAAGTTAAGTAGTGCCTTTTAAGGTCTGGCTTATTGACTATCATGCCTCACCATCACCTGAAGTTACTTAAAATGTATATTCTTGAGTCTTCCCTCAGAACTTCTAAAAGTCTATGTGGGAACTTTCATTTTAAACTGACTCTCTGGTCACTCTTGCACACAAATATGTGAGAACCCCTGATTTAAGGGACACTGGGAGATGTTAATAGAAAATATAATGGAAACATTCATGGAAACAATTTTTTAAAAACGTTTTCTTTGCAAGTATCTGGAACATCAAGTCCCTTGATTTCTTTCTTTCTTTTTTAATTTATAAATTAAAAATATTGACAAGACCATAGAATAAGAGGGGTGTGATTCCATACAGTTAGCACCACCAGAACTCCATATCCCATCCCCTCCCCTGGTAGCTTTACTATTCTTTATCCCTCTGGGAGTATGGGCCAAAGATCTTTATGGGGAGCAGAAGGTGGAAGTCTGATTTCTGTAATCGCTTCTCTGTTGAACCTGGGCATTGGCAGGTCAATCCATACCCCCAATTTGTTTCTGTATTTCCCTAGTGGGGCAAGGCTCTGGAGTGGTGGGGTTCTATAGGACACATTGGTGAGGTCCTCTGTCCAGAAAAGGTCAGGTTGGCATCACGGTAGCATCTGCAACTTGGTATCTGAAAAAGCATAATGATATAAAGCAGAATAAATCATTTAATAATCAGAAACTTAAGCATTTCTACAAAAGCTGTAAGCAGGTCAGAGCAATGGTTGTAGTTTTAAACTGCTGTAGTCTACTTTTATACAGACTTTGTCTCAGCTATAGAGTCTAGAACATCTGTGGTTATATCCCCCTACCTTTTCCATTATTTCCCGTATTTGCAACCAGCTTGATTGCTGGCTCTAAGTTCCTGCATGAGAATTCTATTGCTCTTGGAGGCTATTTAAAAACCAACAACAATAACAACTTTACTATCATGTTATTAAGGAAATGCTGAGTTGTAGGGATTTTGATGTTATAAGGGTATGTTCACATTCTGCCAAGATTGGTATCTGTGTATCTCACTTGCAACCAGACAGTTGTCTTACTCTAACATAGGCACGTAGGTCCCCAACCTCCCCTTAGTTACCCTCTCTTCCTCCTTCTTGAATGCCTGAATCTGATGTGATAAGACTATAGTCCATTAAGTATTCACCTGTATTGTCATTTGCTTTGTTTCTTAGAGCCTATCAGTGAGTGAGATTATCCCGTATTTGTCCTTATACTTTTGGATTAACTCCCCCCACATGATTCCTTCTAGTTTCTGCCATATTATGTCAGAGGAAAATATGTCATTGTTTCTTACAGGTATGGTACTCTACTACATATATATGCCACAACTTATGCAAAGAGCAAGACTCAGAGAGAGAGAGACAAAGGAATAGTGTGAGACATAGAGAAGGAGAGAGGCCTTCAGTACTGCCCTGCCACTGCTAAAGCTTCACCCTTGCAAGGACCTAGGTACCCAGGCTTTCACTCATGATAATGTGTTCGGTCTACCAGGTGTGACACCTCAGGCTTGGATAATCTTACTTTCAGTACGGCAGGTGAACAACTTTAAAACCACCTTCAGACTGAATTCTCTTTGTCTTTGTGTAAAGTTAATTTATTCACAGATTCTAAGGATTAGGAAATGGAAATCTTTCAGAGGATGTGCATACTGGTACCGCTTTGACTTCTACAGGCATACACTATTTACACTTTTATTCAGTGGGTATCTATTTAGCACCTAATATATGCCAATCACTGTGAAAAATACTGGGACGAAAAGTCAATAAGTTAGCCCGTGCCAGTGTTACATAAATATAAAACAACACAATTTATTAAAAGGATCTAATTTACTTTATTAAATGGCTCCTGGATTAATCTGGCTAATAGAAATGTACTGTAAGGGGGCTGGGTGGTGGTGTAGCTGGTTGAACACACATGTTATGATGGGCAGGGACCCAGATTCAAGCCCCCAGTCTCCACCTGCAGGAGGAAAACTTTGCAAGTGGTGAGGCAGTGTTGAAGGTGTCTCTCTTTCTCTTTCCCTCCTTTATCTCCCCCGACCTTCTCAATTTCTGGCTGTCTTTGTCTAATAAATAAAGATAATTTAAAAAATTTAAATTAAAAAGAGTTGTACTGTAAGGAGCTGGACAAAACAAAAAGGCAAGGTCAAGGGAGAAGTAATTTGAGGCGTAGGCTACCCGTGCATGGAGAGTGGAAGAAAGTAAGGTGACTTATGCTTCTTTGAATTATTGATTCATTAATTTTATTCTATTTTAATAGTTTTTTGATTGTACAGAGAAATTGAGAGGGGATGCAGAGGGAGAGAAGGAGAGATCAAAAGAGCCACTTGTTAACACTGCTTCACTGCTCATGAAGCTTTTCTCCTGCAAGTAGGAACCAGGAATTTGAATCCTGGTCCTTACACACTGTAATGTGTGTGCTCAATCCAGTGCACCACAACACATGCCCCCAGACCCATGTTTTTTTTATCTAGTTCAAACTTATTTGATTATTTGCCCAGCCTTGTAGAACATAAAAACCTATCTGCTAATTCCTCCCTTGTCCCCAAGAAGTTCTGGTGGACTTAGAACAAGGACTTCCATTTGAGGCATGCGATTTTATTTTGGGCAACAGTAATGAATATGTACTCTGGTGGAAAAGAGAGAACCATCCTTTGATAATTATAATACAATAAATCCTATGATGAAAGTTTGGAAACAGAAGAGCAATTCTGCCCTATCCGTCGTCAAGATTCTTGGGCAAGTTTACTCTGTAATAACTAATGGGGGAAGACAAGCATGATTTTATTTTATTTTGTTGTCTCTGAGACTTCACTGTTCTGAGCTGATTTTTATTTCGTTACTTCCTTTTGTTGCCCTTGTTGTTTTATTGTTGTAGTTATTATTGATGTCGTCGTTTTTGGATAGGACAGAGAGACATCAAGAGAGGAGGGGAAGATGGGGGGGCGGATATAGACACCTACAGACCTGATTCACTGCCTGTGGAGGGACTCCCCTGCAAGTGGGGAGTCAGGGGCTCAAAAGGGGATCCTTATGATGATCCTTGCATTTTGCACCACGTGCGCTTAACCTGCTGCGCTACCGCCGACTCCCTGCAAAGCATACTATTATAGTCAATTACTTTGCTCACCCACAACCAGAATTGTAATTCTCTGTAAGTAGTAAAGATCCATGATTTTAAAAATATTTTATTTAAAAAAAACATGTTGGGAGTCAGATGGTAGCACAGTGGATTAAGCACATGTTGAGCAAAGTGCAAGGACCTGCATAGGGATTCTGGTTCAAGCCCCCTGCTCCCCACCTGCAGGGGAGTCGCTTCACAGGCAGTGAAGCAGGTCTTCAGTTGTCTATCTTTCTCTCTCCCTCTATCTTCCCCTGCTCTCTCCATTTCTCTCTCTCCTATTCAACAACAACAACAACAATAACTACAACAATAAAAACAACAAGAGCAACAAAAGGAAATAAATAAATATTTAAATAAAACATAAGACCATAGGATAAGAGGGATACAATTCCACACAATTCCCATTACGAGAGTTCTATAACCCACCCCTTTCTCAAAAACTTTCCTATTCTTTGTCTTTCTGGGAGCATAGACCCAGGATCATTATGGGGTGTAGAAGACGGAAGGTCTGGCTTCTGTAATTGCTTCTCCTCTGAACATGGGCGTTGACAGGTTGATTCATACTCCCAACCTTTTTCTATCTTTCCCTAGTGGGGCAGGGCTCTGGAGAGGTGGGGTTCCAGGGTACATCGGTGAAGTCATCTGCCCAGGGAAGTCAGGTTGGCGTCATGGTAGCATCTGCAACTTGGTGTCTGACAAAGCATTAAGGTATAAAGCAGAAGAAATTGTTTTAATAATCTGGAACCTAAAGGGAAGAACATAGCAGATGAGATTTGGAGTTTCCATTTTGGAAAAAGCTAGTACGTCTGTTTTAGGTATATTCCAAGGTGCCCATGACTTTGCTAACTTTTGCCTGAGTCTGACAGATAACATGCAGCTGGACCAAAGGTATTGTCTGGGGAGATGGTGTCAGAGTTTGAAATAGGACAAGAAGGCTGGATCAGGAAGAGAGTAACTTTCAAATATGGGAAAAGTATATAAATATTGTTAACTGTAAACTCCATCAATTTGATCTGGGGCCTTTATTCAGTGCAGGATCCTGTGTAACCTCTGTATCTCTTGTAGTTCTGAGCTCACATTCTATGGTCATAGCTAGGAACATTCTAGGCTGCACCCATTGCCAGGCCCATATTCCTAAAGTGGTAGAGAATTTTGGCCCAACCTCTCTTCAGAGAGTGGGACTGTCCCTACCATTTTTTGATCCTCATTGAGGGCAAGGTCCTATAGGGCCCCACAAAGGGATACATTATGTTGTTCCTGATGGAGATGATCAGTTGTAGTGGAGAGAGGGATCTGTCAGAGGTGTAGACCTTTAAGATCCAAAAAATTAATGACTTTCCTAAATGAGCTAAACTACCACATTAAAACAAAACAACAACACACACACACACAGCCTTATTTTTTTTAAAGGCTTGATTTATTTATTTGTATGGAGAGGAAATCAGAGCATTGTTGGCAATATTCATTTTACAGGTTGTCAGAGGCACAAACTAAGAGGGAGGTGGGGTCATGTGGACTGATTAGCTCATGTCATTAAGCCTGAAAATGACAGACTGTAATAATAGATACAACTGAAGATGATTTAAAAGCCATTTTTCCTAACAGCGATCTCTCGAGACGCAGATCTCTGCTTTTGCCTCTTCTTCTTAAATCCTAGTGTCTTGGGATTTCATGGCTGAAGGATAGACTGATGGTAGAAAGTAACTCATGCTTCCTGTTGGCTGGTTAGGTTATTTTCCTCCTTCACCTATTCTAAAACATGAATTAGCTTTATTACTGAAAAATCATGTCATTACTGTGGTTTTCAAGACCCTATTTATTAAAACACCATTTTAAAAATATATTTATTCATTTTCCCTTTTTGTTGCCCTTGTTGTCTTATTGTTGTAGTTATTATTGTTGTTATTTATGTCGTCGTTGTTGGATAGGACAGAGAGAAATGGAGAGAGGAGGAGAAGACAGAGAGAGGGAGAGAAAGACACCTGCAGACCTGCTTCATGCTTGCGAAGTGACTCCCCTGTAGGTGGGGAGCTGGGGTCTTGAACCAGGATTCTTATGCTGGTCCTTGCACTTTGCACCACATGTGCTGCTGCCCGACTCCCTAAAACACCATTTTTAACTCCCCCAAATGCCAAAGACCTTTTGATTTTTCTATAGAGTATCACTCAGGTACATGTGATGTCAGGGATCAAACTCAGGACCCCAGGCTTCAGAGTACAATATATTATCTACTGTGTCACCCCTCTTTCGCTCTCCCTCTCCCTGCCCCCCCCCCCCTTTCTGTCAACCTCTATAAAAGTATAGCTTCACTTCCCCAGAGCCCTTCCCTACTAGGGAAAGCGAAAGACAGGCTGGGAGTATGGATCAACCTGTCAATGCCCATGTTCAGTGGGGAAGCAATTACAGAAGCCAGACCTTCCACCTTCTGCATCCCACTTGGCTTGCTTGCCTATTGGAGCTGATGTTGTCTGAATTAAAGAGCAAGGGCGGTGACTGCATCCTCCTGATATCATATAGGTGTTATTTTGTCTTGAATTCAGAAAACACAAGTGACCACAAAAATCACTCTCTCTACTGTCCTTCTATTTCAATTGTTGTTTGTTTCATAATCGTTCTTTTTTTTTTTTTTGATGGAATAACCATTGCTTTTACTTACTGTGTATTTACACAGAAAGTTTAAGAGAGTATGATTATTTTTTGAGTGTTTAATATGGATCCAGTCATTCTTCTCATTCTGGTATGGAGCCTTACAGATGGATATTTCCCTTATAAATATCAAAGTTTAGGACCAAAGTGGCTTCTACTGTAGTTTCAGAGTTGTTGTTTTTTCTATGTCGGTTGTTTGCTAAAACTAATCTGCCTAAAATAGTCTAAATCTCAAAGAAATATATTTGTGGGCTGCACATTTTGTTCCCATTCAATATCATATTTAGATCACAGTACAAACCCAACAAGGGAAATTATTTTTCTTAGATACAGTGAAAGGTCCACTTTATAGCTGAGTAGAAGTGCACAGCATGAATAAGAAAGGCAAGATATCACAACTTGTACGAAGTCCTTTGTTAATGTGACCTAGAAACTTGTGCAGGAGTAGACCTCTAGACTTCCTTACATGAAGTCAAGGGTTCAGTCCCTGTTAGTACATACAGTAGAGTGATGCTTTGGTTATCTCTCTCTCTCTCTTTCCATTTTGTGTTGACAAATCCTTCTCTCTCTCTTTCTCTCTCTGTCTTTTAACATATCAGATAGTTATGCAGAAGTGAGAGGCTGAGAGAAAAAGTGAAAGAGACCACAGCACTGAAGCTTCCTTCCATAAGGTGGGGTCAGGTTCATACCAGGGTGGTGTTTATGATGAACCTGCATACAATTCACTGACCAATAAAAAATCTTTTATTAAAGTCCTATATTCATGAGAGCTCATGACATATTCAGGGAATAACCAGTGTAGTTAAAGATTAGGTGAGATGGCACACGGACAGTGCACAAACATGGCATTAGCAGAAGACGGGGTGTAACCTGCCTTTCTGCTTTCCATGATGAAGAATATCTGACCCAGCTGGTTAACTCCAGGCCATGGATCATCGGGTCAATCTCAGATCTGATCTGTCAGCAGCATGCTTTGCTGCTTGACGAATCATGTGAATAGCACTCTTACCGGTTCAAATACTAGTAATCTTAAAATTCAAGGCTCTTTCTTCACATGCTTTTTCTCTGCCACCCTAACTGAAAAATAATGTATGTATGTTTACATAGCAATGCAGCAAACCAATAGTTCTTGGTTTGGTGTTAAAAAAAGAAAGCTGGAACTAGAGAGGGCCACATGGACCAGAACACAGGGGATATTTATATGCTAATGAGTCTGGATTTTAGTCTTCATGCTCTGGGGATACCACTAAAGGCTTTAGATGGGGCATTTTCCTGATGAATCTGTGACCTTGGAAGGAAGATATATGGAGGAAGAAGGAAGCAAGACTGAAGATACTGAGAACAGTCTCACAGGTTTGTGACAGCAGAATGTAAACACAAACTCAGAGGTTGGATAGCAAGGAATGAGTTTAAATAAATTTTGCCTGACTTACAAAGGGGATTTGAGCATGGGAAGCAAGATTGTACAGGAAGAACATATATGATCTTTCTACATTGCAATATATATATATATATGTATATATATATATATATATATATATATATCTGATATCAAGAGAAGTAGGTGGAATATGGAACGAAGGATCCCAGAATACAATAAAGTAGATATTGAGTAGTGACAATAGCAGACTTTGCAACCAGTTTATTCTCATCAGTTTTCAGTTCTGTCACGTTACCTGGATTGCTATGGGTGAATTATTGAACTGCTGAAAGTATTGAACTAATAAGAAATCAATCATGAGTTTCTTTGGAAATGCCATTGCTTTATTTGATGGTGGGATAATATAATAAATATGTATAATATGTAAATACTTGGGCTGATTAAAAAATCTATGAGAACCAAATATAATAGTGACTGGGAAAGCAGTGTGAAAATTAGAAAGTTCTATTCAAATATAGTTGCTGTTGCCATTAAGTTTTGTGCTTTAGACTCCAGATTATTTTCCCTATTCAAGATATTGAAGGATACTCCTTTATTTTGTTGTTGTTGTTGTTGTTTCCCTTGGCAAAAATCCCTTTGCTGTTCTTGCTTATTAGATGTCAATTATTTTTTCCTGTAGTTACTTTCTTTCTAGTTTTGATATCTATCTATTTTGCCATTTCATGCTTGTTGTAACCTTGCTTTGTCTTTGTTACAAGTGTCTTCATGGTTCTCATTCATCTACCCTTAATTCATGTATCCATACTCATAAACAGAGTTATCTGCTCCTTCACGTAGTTATTTCCTAAGCATCTACTCTGTACAAAGATTAGCTCTGAAAGAATCACAACACTGAAGCTTCCTTCAATGTGGTAGGGGGTAAGTTCAAAATTCATTTTTATAAAGCATATAATTTGGTCATTTTGGGTGTATGCATTCATAAAATTATGCAACCATGAGCATGATCTAATTTTCATGGCCTCAAAAGGAAACTGTATTCCATTAACAGCTTATTTCCATTTTCTTTTTCCACACCGCCCAGTAATTACTAATATTCTGTCTCTATGAATCTATCTGTTCTGGATAGTTCATATGTGTGAAATCATATAAAGTGTGGCTGTGTCTATTCTGATTTCCTTTTCTTTTTAATATTTACTTTACTGGACAGGGGAAACAGCACAGTGTTTATGAAAGTCTTTCAAGCCTGAGGCTCTAAGATTCCAGAGTCAATCCCTTATGCCACCATAAACCAGAGCTGAGCAGTGGTCTGGTGTCTCTCTCTCTTTCTCTCTCTCTCTCTCATAAACAATAAATAAATTGAGGGCCAGGCGGCGGTGCACCTGGTTAAGCACACACAATGCACAAGGATGCAAGTTCAAGTCTCTGGTTCCCACCCACAGGGGAAAAGCTTCACAAGTGGTGAATCAGGGTTTCAGGTGTCCCTCTGTCTCTCTTCCTCCCCTCTCATTAACACTCTGGCCCTATCCAATCATAAAAATAAAATAAGATAAAACAATAAATAAATAATTTAATTTATTTCTTGAACAACCCAGAGGAGAGAGAGGCCAAAGCAACATTCAGGCATATGCATAGCCAGGGATTGAACTCTGCTACAAATATTAATTTTTTTTTGAGAATTCACATTTTTATTTTTTTCAATATGTATCTATAAATGGAATTCTATACTTAACTTTTAAAAATTCTTCACTTACCTTTTAAAAAGTATTACTGACATTTGAAATTTCTTTATATTCTAACTATGCTACTTCATTATATTAATGCTACATTTTGATGATCTTTTTAAAATTTATTTTGGAGTGTTTTTTTTTTTCAATTTAATAAGAGAAAGATAAATGTAGACAGATATCAGAGCACTGCTGGGGATTGAACCTGTGGCCACAGAGCCTCCAGCATAAAAGACTTTTTCTATAACCATTATGTAAAGTTTTTATTTCATGTATGGAATAAGCATTGATCCCCAATTACAAAATTTATGCCTAAACCAAGGACACAACATTTTGCTTTATGTTTTAATCTAGATACTTTGCAGTTTTAAATATTCAGATTAATTTTTTGATCCAGTTTTAGTTCATTTTTAAATCGGATATGAAGTAAGGATCATGTTTATGTTTTTACATGTGACTATCTTATTGTAAAAGCATTTTTGTCTTTATACTTTGTCATACATCACTTGGCCATATTTTGTGGATCTATTTCTGGAGCCTCTGTTTTGTCCCAATGATCTCTATATTTATGCTCTATCCAACATCATATTCTCTGGTTACTGTAACTACAAGTTTCCCCTAATATCAGCCAGTAATATTCTCACAACTTTGTTCTCCCTTCACAATTGTTTTGAACATACTTTTTCTCACTCTGTGTGAATTTTTTGAACCAAAGGATATTTGAACTAGATATCTGATAACTTCCGGTTTAATGCATACTTAATGCATAGCTGAGTACCTAGAGAACTCTATGCTCAATGTGTTGGCTCTAAACTACTTGAACATGGATAGGGTCAAAGAGCAACAGCTCCTGTGAGTAATAGCCCCTAGATGGAAGTCTAGGCCTCTGATATGGGAAAGAAAAACAGTAGCTTTACAGAATGGGAGAAAATCTTTACATTGCCAAACATCAAACAAGAGGCTCATAACAGAAATATCTAAAGAGCTCACCAAACTAAGCGACAAAAATACAAATAACTCCAATCCAAAAATGGTGAGAGGTATGAAAATATCCCAAAGGCCAACAAACATGAAAAAATATTCTGAGTCATTCAATGTCAAAGAAATGCAAATAAAGACAACAGTGAGATACCACTTCACACCTATAAGAATGTCACACATCAGAAAAGATAGTAGCAGCAAAAGCTGGAGAGGGTGTGGGATCAAAGGAACTCTCTGGCACTACTGGCAGGAATGTAAATTGGTCCAGCCCCTATGGAGAGCAGTCTGGAGAAGTCTCAGAGGGTTAGAAGTGGAACTACCTTATGACCCTGCAATTCCTTTCCTGGGGATATATTCTAAGGAACCAAACACACCCATCCAGAAAGGTCCGTGTATACCTATATTCATAGCTGCACAATTTGTAATAGCCAAAGCCTGGAGCAACCCAGGTGTCCAACAACAGATGAGTGGCTGAGTAATGTGTGGTCTAAATACACAGTGGAATACTACTCAACTATTACAAATGTTGAATTCACTTTCTTTACTTCATCTTGGATGGAGCCTGAAGGACTCATGTTAAGTGCGATAAGCCAGAAAGAAAAAGATGAATATGGAATGATTTCACTCATAGACCGAAGTTGGAAAATAAGAACATAAGGTAAAATACAAAGCAGAATTTGAATTGTATTTAGTGTATTTTACCAAAGTAAAAGACTCTGGGGTGGGGAAGAGGGCGGGGAGTATTCAGGTCCTGGGACATGATGGCAGAGGAGGGCTTTTGTGGGTGGGTTAGATTGTTATGTGGAAAAATGAAGGGATTGGTCAGTAGTGCAGTGGGTTAAGCACATGGCACGAAGTGCAAGGACCAGAATAAGGAAACCAGTTCGAGCCCTCTGCTCCTCATCTGCAGGGGCGGGGTCACTTAACAAGCTGTGAAGCAGGTCGCTTTCTCTCCCCTTCTCTGTCTCCCCTCCTCGATTTTTCTCTGTCCTAGCCAACAACATTAATGGCAATGATAACAGCAAGGGCAATAAAATGGGAAAAAAATGGCCTCCAGGAACAGTGGATTCCTGGTGCAGGCACCTAGCCTGTGATAACTCTGGAGCAGGGAAAAAAAAAAAGTCATGATTGATTTAAAAAAAAAAGAGGGCGGAGGGTAGATAGCATAATGGTTATGCAAACAGACTCTCATGCCTGAGGCTCCAAAGTCCCAGGTTCAGTCCCTCGCACCACCATAAGCCAGAGCTGAACAGTGCTCTGGTTAAAAATAAATAAATAAATAAAAAATAAAAAAAGAGAGAGAAATGGTACAGCTGTATAAACCACTAATTCCTATATATATATATATATATATATATATGTATATATATATATACATATATATTTAAGATACTGGATATTTAAGATATATTTAAGATACATAAAGGTAGTGGACAATGATTTTTTTCCCTTTTGTTGCCCTTGTTGTTGTAGCCTTGCAGTTATTATTGTTGTTGTTGATGTCGCTCATTGTTGGATAGGACAGAGATAAATGGAGAGTGGAGGGGAAAACAGAGAAGGGGAGAGAAAGCTAGATACCTGCAGACCTGCTTCACTGCCTATGAAGTGACTCCCCTGCAGGTGGGGAGCCTGGGGCTCAAACTGGGATCCTTATGCAGGTCCTTGTGCTTTGCTCCACGTGCTCTTAATCTGCTGCGCTACCGCCTGACCCCCTGGACAATGAATTTTATAGATGACCAAAGGAAATGTGTGTGTCTTATTTACATAGATGTTTTGTCAACTTTAACATTTTAAAAAGGTTTTTATTTGTTATTAATAATTTGTTACAAGGTTGTAAGAATACAATGTATAGTTTCACAACAAACCCACCACTAAAGTTCATATGACCCTTCCACTTCACAAAGATCACCACCATAGTTCTCACAAGTCTTATGGTTTATTTGCTTTTGATTTTTAATTTTTGTTTATTTATTTATTTTCCATTTTGTTGCCCTTGTTTTTTTATTGTCATTGTAGTTATTATTGTTGTTGTTGATATTGTCATTGTTAGATAGGACAGAGAGAAATGGAAAGAGGAGGGGAAGACAGAGAGGGGGAGAGAAGAGAGATACCTGCAGACCTGCTTCACTGCCTGTGAAGTGACTCCCCTGCAGGTGGGGATCCAGGATTCTTATGGGGTCCTTGTGCTTTGTGCCACCTGCGCTTAACCCAATGCACTACTGCGGACTCCCCTTTTTTTGTTTTTGTTTTTTTTGGCAAGTTCAAGTAAATCAGATCTCTAGACTTCACATATGAATGAAACCATCTGGTACTTGTCTTTCATCTTTACTTATTTCGTTAAGCATAATCGCCTCCAGTTCCACCTATTTCATCTCAGAGGACACAATATCATCTTTTTGACTGTGGAGTGATATTCCATGGAATATATATCCTACAACTTATTTAGCTAGTCATCTGTTTATGGGCATTTAGTCTGCTTCCACTTTTTTGCTATTATGAATAATGCAGCTGTGAACATAGGGGTGTATATGTCTCTTCTAATCAATGTTTAATTGTCCACTGGACAATTACATAAGAGTGTATTAGGCACTTCCGATTTTATTTATTTAAGGATTTTTCCATAAAGTCTTGTGGGGCAGGTTTATTAGTGGCAAATTCCTTTCAGTTTGCAAAGATCTTTATTTCTCCCTCATATTTGTAAGATGTGTGCTCAACCAGGTGTGCCACCACCAGACCCCTTATTTTTCCCTCATATTTGAAGGATAATTCAGCAGGATACAAAAATTTTAGCTGACATTTCTTATTTATTTATTTTGCCTCCAGGGTTACTGCTGGGGCTTGGCTCCTGCACCAAGAATCCACTGCTCCTGGAGGCTTCCCCCCCTTTTTGTTGCCCTTGTTGTTTTATAGTTGTTGTAGTTATTATTGTTGTTGTTATTTATGTTATTTATGTCATTGTTGTTGGATAGGACAGAGAGAAATGGAGAGAGGAGGGGAAGACACAGGGGTGGGGAGAGAAAGACCTGCTTCACCCCCCTGCAGGTGGGGGGTGGGGGCTTCCAACCAGGATCCTTAAGCCAGTCCTTGTGCTTCATACCATGTGTGCTTAACCAGCTGCACTACTGTTGGACCCCAATTCTTATTTATTTTTTTTATACTTTGAATATGCTGTTCCACTCCATCCTTGCCTCCAGGGTTTGCAATGAAAAATCTAATGAAAGCTATGAACATGAGAGGGTTCTGAACTTCAGCTTCATCAGCACCAAGATAGAAATGAGGAAAAGGAGAGGGACATATGGAGGTAGTAATGTTGTCATGAGTGGCTTGGAGAGGAAGAGAGAATTGGATCAGGAAGAAAAATGGGGCAATTATGTATAAATGTAGACAGATAGTTGTAGAGATGATGGCTGGCCCATGTGGTGGCTTGTAGAGGGATGACTGGAGATTCAGAACCCTGGTGGTGGGAATGGAGTGGATTTATACCCCTGTTGACATATAATAATTTTGTAAATCAATATGAAATCACTAATAAAAAATTTAAAAATCTAATGAAAGCCTGATGGTTCTGTCTTTCTATATGACTTTCTTTCTCTGGCAGCTTGCAATATTTTAACTTGTTCCTGGTTTTAGATAGTTTTACAGTGATATGTCATATTGTGTGTCACTGTGGATTAAAAAAAAAGTATGCATTCATGTTCTTGGATTTCTATATTTTCAACACTAGTCAGGTATGGAAGTGTTTCTGTTAAAATTTCTTTGAATATGGTCTCTACTCCTCTCTTCCTCTCCTCTTCCTTTGGCATCTTAATAACTCTGATGTTCGTCTTGATGAAGCTATCTGTAATTTAGAGAAAAGTGCTTTTTTTTTCTAAACCTTTCCTTTTTAAGAGTTTTAAATTTACAGTGTGGTGGTTATGTGTTATAGTGTTGATATTCTCTCCTCTACCTGGTTAAATCTACTTCTGAGGCCTCTTACTTCAACCTAAACTGCATTCAAGGTGCCCTTAAGGCCCTGCAGTTCTATTTGTATTTTTCCCACATACTTTCTAAATCTGTGGTAAAATGTTCATCAAGTTCTTGAATATTATATTTTCTTGAATTGATTTCATAATGTGTCCTCAACTCTTACCTCAATCTTTTTTTTTTTTTTTTGTAGATCTATGCCTTGTCTTTTGGGGTTTATGTCATTGCTGTCTGTATATTTTTTTCCACATTTAATGCAGATTTCATTGTTGTGCCACCAGGAGGCGCTGTGGCAGCAATATTTAATTTTCCTGTTTACATATTTTGGTGGGGGTGGGAGGGATTTCCTTATAAGTCACCAGTTTGGGTCAGTGTCTCTAATGTTGGTATAGGGTCTCTGTGCTGCTGTTCCAGTCTCTGGTGCAAAAGTATTGGAAATTCAAGAAAACACAGTTGTAAACTGGTAAGTTTTTAGGTGATTTTTTTTTCTTTTTTAACAGTTCTTTGTTGCTTAAACTTAGAAATGGTTTACCTCAGCCCAGAAACGATGTGCTTCCGCTGCCACTCTCCCAGTTTTGCTCCAGCCATTCTTGAGTATGGCCTTTTAGTCTTAGGATTCTCTCCCTCATCCCTTTTCTGTCTACAAGCCACATGTGTCTGTACTTACCTGTAGCTTGGTGTGTTTCTGAAAAAATCCTGGTCGTATTTTTTTTTCTTTGAGTTTCCAGGTGATTTTTGTTGCTTTACCAAGTTTACAGGGGAGTGTTAAATGCGGCTGCTGCTACTCTACTGCTGTCTACTCAACTTTAACATTTAAAAACCTGGAACTCAACCAATGTAAGACCTGAGCTGTCATAGTTTCTTAAAACTCCTTTATCATAGAAGCAGGAAAATATCATTCTTCATTAGCTTCCAGGAAAAAACAAAGCAACCTGTGTTTCCCGAATGGTTTTTTTTAATCTCCTTTATAGGCTAGTTTGACAGGATCGATTATATTGACTATTTTATGGATTGATTGCCAAGAGATTGACCAGTTGATTTGATTTGGTCTTCTTAATGGCCAAAAAGACCAATAATGTGATGATAACATTAACTATCGATGGTATTTTTGAACCCTAAGACAGCAGGAACCTCACATCTCCACTATAGAGTCCCTACTTCCCCCAGTCCTGGAACCCTTGGATAGGGCCCACTTTCCCGTATGCCTCCCCCAATCCAAACCAAATAATATTGCATCCGCCGATCACAACCTAACCAACGCAACAATTGCCACCTCAACATGCTTCACCTCAGACTGTATCCAGAGACTTCACGTGTGGAATGACAACCCTTCAGCTGCATTACTCAGGTGAGACCTTTCCTTTTATAGTACATTCTAATTTCATCTCAGGTATTTCACTTTCTAACAAAGTCCCATAACCTAGATATACACCAGTTTCTGTGAGAGAGAGCTTATGCGCACACGTATCCATAAACTACTGCAAAATATATACCTGAAAGCAGAAGTACACTAGAGTTTGCATTGAGTACCTCCCTAACACTTCCTCTCCACTATTCCAAGCTTCGGATCCATGACTGCTCAACGAATTGTTTGGCTTCATATGTTAACTCTCTTTTCAATCACCAGGTTCCAGATGCCACCAGGATGCTGGCCAGGCTTCCCTGGATTGAAGACCCCACCAACGTGTCCTGGAGCTCAGCTTCCCCAGAGACACAACTTACTAGGGAAAGAGAGAGGCAGACTGGGAGTATGGACCGACCAGTCAACGCCCATGTTCAGCGGGGAAGCAATTACAGAAGCCAGACCTTCTACCTTCTGCAACCCTCAACGACCCTGGGTCCATGCTCCCAGAGGGCTAGAGAACGGGAAAGCTATCATGGGAGGGGGTGGGCTATGGGGATTGGGTGGTTGGAATTGTGTGGAGTTGTACCCCTCCTACCTTATGTTTTTGTTCATTAATCCTTTCTTAAATAAAAAATTAAAAAAAAAAAGACCAGATGGTTTGATTGAATGATGGCTTAAATGAGAGGTTCAACTGTGAAAACTATTGAATCAGTGATGCTATTTTAACACAATCTTAACATTTTAGAGAGATAGATAATTTGAAAATTTTAAATCCTGATTCTGATATCCAACTGAGGCCCTCAGTCTTGAAGGCTAGCTCCAAATTAGTTTGGCAGTAGAAAACTTTAATTGGAAGGGGGTATTTTAAAATTTTCCTTAGTGAAAATTAAAATTCTAAAGGATACGATGTTGAAACAGCCAGAAAGAAAAACAAGAAATTGCTTAGTGCTATTGAGAAGCCTTGAAAGCATGCCAAATAAAAATGATGAAGGGCCATGATATGAGAATCTATAATGAATTTATAGCACAAACATTGTGACTCATAAGCTTGTCACACAAGAGCAGTTTTATAAAAAGTTTGCTTGCAAGTTAATACAGTGTTCTTTCTCCATTTTAACCTGAAGTGAGATTTTAATCAAGTGTCCGGACATTGTAGGAAAATGAACAATAACAACTAAAATGAAAAGCAACTTTATGAAGCAAAGATTTGTATCCATTTTGACTTCTGTATCCACCTTATTTAATGACTTTGGGCTCTATTTACGACCATGACCCTAAAATCTACATGTAACAGATTGAAATGGAAGGATGAGACAGTTCTCTATTAAAATGACTGCTCACAATATTAACAAGAAAATGTTGAGAAGGAATATGAAATGCTCAAACTTCCTGAGATTTGATTTCTCTTGAGTCTTGCTTCCCCAGTAATAGTGAATATTTTGTAGTCTTCTCTTTCTCTGTTTTTTTTTTTTTTTGGTTAAATATTTACTTATTCCTTTTTTCCTTGTTTTATTGTTGTAGTTATTATTGTTGTTACTGATGTTGTTGGATAAGACAAAGAGAAGTGGAAAATGGAGGGGAAGACAGAGAGGGGGGAGAGAAAAACAGACACCTGCAGACCTGCTTCACTGCCTGTGAAATGACTCCCCTGAAGGTGAGGAGCCAGGGACTCGAACCACGATCCTTACACCCACCTGTCCTTGCGCTTTGTGCCACCTGCACTTAATCCACTGCACTACTGCCTGACTCCTCTGAGTTTTTATAACCTTGGTTCTTTATCATAAATGTTCCAACCTGTGACCATACTTTGAAAAAAAAAAAGTCTGGTTTTGAAAGAAGGTGCATCTGATCAACTGTTAATGTTAACAATGACATTCATCTTTTTAATTTTTTTTCTTTTATTTGATAGAGCACAGAGAGAAATTGAGAGGGGGAAAAGGAGAGATAGACACTGCTTCACTGCTCATGAAGCTTTCCCCTTGCAGGTGCGTACCAGGGGATTGAACGCAGGTTCTTAACTGTGGTAATATGTGCTCTCAACTAAGTGTGCTGCTACCCTGCCCCTGGTGTCTATTTTCTTTTTAACAATACAAGATAATGTGGGAGTTTACAGTCAACAATATTTATACACCTTTCCTATATTTGGAAGCTACTCTCTTTCCTGGTCCAGCTTTCTAGTCCTTTTTCCAGCCATGACATCATCTCCCCAGTTACCTGGATCCACCTGCATATCAGAGGTCAGGCTAAGGAAAAAACTAATAAAGTTATGGGCCCTTTGGAATATACCTGAAATAGACCCAGTAGCTATTTCCAAAATAGAAATCTTCATCTGCAATATTCCAGCCTTTAGGTTCACGATTAATCAACAATTTGTATGGCTTTATATGTTAACTCTTTTTCAACTATCATGTTCCAGATACTACCATGATCTCAACCGGACTTCCCTGGACAGATGATCCCATCAGTGTGTCCTGGAGCACCACTTCCCCAGAGCTCTTCACCACTAGGGAAAGAGAGAGACAGTGTTGTATGCTTTATATTGGGTTCTAGTTCTCCCCCGCCAAGAGAATTAGATCAGTCCTGTTAATTTCGCGGGCCCGCTTGGCCCCGCCCCTAGGGACCCCGCCAGAGTTCCAGAGTGGCAGAGGAAGAGAGAGAGAGTTCCTGAGTTCCAGAATTAGAGAGAGTGCTTGCACCGCCGCAAAGAGACAGCAGAGTTCTTTTTGGTGATTAGTTTGTCTTAGTTTATGAATCGTTGTTCCTCAATAAAGAAATACAGCTTCTCTGCCCAGCCATTGTCTCCGCGTCTCTGTTACCTGCCCGTGAAGCTAGCCCGGCCAGCTGGAGCCTACGAAATTTTAACAACAAATGGCGCCCATGTGGACCTGACCTGCACATCTCTCAGATAAGTAAAGACAATTTGGCTACCTATGCACTATGGCCTTCTCTTCTGCTTGTGAAGAGATCTCCAAAGGCCTCTGCTCTTTCTTCACGAGACTGTTTTGCTGTTTCTGGAACATTTATCTCTGGACCACTCTGTGGTTTCCACTCGCTCGGGCGAACTCAGAACAGCCAGCGGGAAAAGCCAGCGGGAGGGAGGCGAGGTGCGGAGCTGCTGTTTCCACCTGGTTAAATAGCCAGCCAGCAGGCTGTGCCCAGACAACCCCCGCGCACTGCGCCCGCAGCCCCGCAGCCTGCAGGAGGCTGATGCCAGCACACATGAGCCCGATGCCAACACGCTGGAGCCCAATGCCAACACGCTGGAGCCCGATTCCACCACGCAAGAGCCCGATGCCAGCACGCAGGCCAGCCCACAGGATCTGGCTCTCCACCGCGTGGCGCAGGGCACTGGACGCATGATCCCTCCACGCTGCTCGGCCACTGCGAACAGGGCAGTAGACATGACAAGGCTATGGGGCAGGGCCGCGGCGGTCTATCATGGCCGCCACCCCTGGGCACCTAGGCCCACGCCTTCTACAAAACTGGCCTGCCTACCCTCTTGCTATGAATTCTGGAACCATCCCGGGCCTCCCGGACCCCCAGACTCCCTGCCGAAATTGGGCACACGAGATCTCCAGCTGCCGGTCCGGTCTGAAGGCAGACAAGCTGGAGTACACAGAGATTTGTGCAGAGATCGCAACCTGCAATTCCTAGAAGTGAAGCTGCGCGGGAAGCCACCTCCAGATGGTGAACAACCCCCCCAACAACTAAGACAGTACATATCTAAATTCATGTTTAAAATGACATGTCTTTGTAACAAAGGTTTCTCTCCTTGTGTATTAATGACCATGTTTATGTGTATGTTTAAAGTTTGGTAAACAATAACTTTAAGGTTAAAAACAGTAACTTTAAGGCTAAATTCTTACTAGTCAAAGTTAAATGAAAAAGGTTTTCAACGTAATTCTCATAAAGATAAAATTAACTTACATTTAGAATCTGAGGTAAAAATTAGTTAACAAGCAATATATTTTAACTAAGTTGGTCTAAACAAAAGGTTAAATAGACTTGTTGATATATAAAACTCTCTATTACCTTCTCTATTAAAAATGGTAGATCGCACAATGGCTATGCTAATTATTCTCATGCCTGAGGTTTCCTTTCCTGACTCCATCTTGAATGGGTGTAACAAGAGGTTAAAAAGACGTGTCCTGGAGCTCAGCTTCCCCAGAGACACACCCTACTAGGGAAAGAGAGAGGCAGACTGGGGGTATGGACCGACCAGTCAACGCCCATGTTTAGCGGGGAAGCAATTACAGAAGCCAGACCTTCTACCTTCTGCAACCCTCAATGACCCTGGGTCCATGCTCCCAGAGGGCTAGAGAATGGGAAAGCTACCATGGGAGGGGGTGGGTTATGGGGTTTGGGTGATGGGAATTGTGTGGAGTTGTACCCCTCCTACCTTATGCTTTTGTTCACTAATCCTTTCTTAAATAAAAAATTTAAAAAAAAGACGTTGTTGCTATGTAAAAGTCTCAAATTCCTTCTCTATTAGAAATATGCTAATAACAAGTTTTGTTTCATAGTAGGTAAATTGCAGCCAGCTGCCTTTGGGACTCTAGGCCGTTCCCCGCCCCCATGCAAATGCCCGTTGACGCAAGTACACCCCCCAGAGGCAAGAAAGTATGCCCCCCAGAGACAAGAAATGTTTTTTTTAAGCTGATAAAGTTTAGCCCACAGAGGCAGATATGGCCCCCTCAGGCCTTCCCTTAGCAGCACGCTGGTTCTTGTTACTTGCTTAGATATTTCTCCATGTTTGTGCCAGTTTCTTTTTTAAAAATGCCTGTACGATATAGGTTTCTGTTCACCCCACACCCTTGATACTGTAGCCATTTAGTTAAAAGAAAAGGAAAAATTGTTGTATGTTTTACATTGGGTTCTAGTTCTCCCCTGCCAAGAGAATTAGATCAGTCCTGTTAATTTCGCGGGCCCGCTTGGCCCCACCCCTAGGGACCCCGCCAGAGTTCCAGAGTGGCAGAGGAAGAGAGAGAGAGTTCCTGAGTTCCAGAGTTAGAGAGAGTGCTTGCGCCGCCACAAAGAGACAGCAGAGTTCTGTTTGGTGATTAGTTTGTCTTAGTTTATGAATCGTTGTTCCTGAATAAAGAAATACAGCTTCCCTGCTCAGCCGTTGTCTCCGTGTCTCTGTTACCCGCCCGTGAAGCTAGCCCGGCCAGCTGGAGCCTATGAAATTTTAACAACAGACAGGGTGGGAGTATGGATGTACTGGTCAACGCCCATGTTTAGCAGGGAATCAATTACAGAAGCCAGACCTTCCACCTTCTGCACCCCATAATGACCCTGGGTCCATACTCCCAGAGTGTTAAAGAATAGGAAAGCTACCAGGGCAGGGGATGGGATATTGAGCTCTGGTGGTGGGAATTGTATACCTCGTATCCTATTGTCTTGTCAGTGTTTCCATTTTATAAATAAATAAATTAATTTTTAAAGAAGATAATGCTGGAAAGAATTGAAACTGTCCTTTTGGAGTCTTACCAAAACTCTGGTGGATGGCCTATCCTATTTCTGTTCTTGCAATGTGACACTTAAATGAGAGAATGTGAATTTGAGTTGGGTTTTGTGACTGGTCTTCTCAGGACGTGATTTCACCCACTCATTCAACACATACTTACCGGTCCTATTATATGTGAGAGAATGTGCTGGGTGCACTGTATACAGTAGTTAGGAGTATAGAAGTAATCACTGCTAGGCAGTAACAGGGTCATCTTCAACGCATTTTTGAAATTAAAATTTTATATGAGCTATTACAGAAAATGTCAGAATGCCATTAATCTACAGACATCTCCATATTTGACTTTGAAGCTGACATCTGAAGGATGTAGGTACTAACCAAAGAGACAGAAGTAGGAGACTGAATCATCCCTTAGTCTTGGGGATATCTTGGAAGATAGAAGCAGGGGCAGGGAGGACTAGTTTAAGAGAAAGTAGAGAAAGTATATAAAGACCAAGTCATACAGGATTTATTAGTTTATTAGGGCTAAAATTTTTCACAAATGGGGTGACTTAAGTGAAAGAAATGTACTGTCACATAGGGGGTTATCAAAAAAAAAGTCATGATGTATTTTTCTGTTTTTCAAATCAAAAATGCATCATGACTTTTCCCAAAACCCCAGTAGATATTGAAAGTTTAAATATCAGTCATGGGGCTAGGTGAGCAGTGTTCTTGAGATCTCAGAAGTAAGAGATCTGTCCGTAGCCTCTCTGACTGGCTTCTACATAGCCATATTCCTCCTTCACATTGTCTTCCCTCTACCTCCCTGGCTCTTTGTTTTAAAACCCTCCTTCAGGGAGTCAGGCGGTATCTCAGTGGGTTAAGCGCAGGTGGTGCAAAGCACAAGGACCAGTGTAAGGATCCCGGTTCCAGCCCCGGCTCACCACCTGCAGGGGAGTCGCGTCACAATTGGTGAAGCAGGTCTGCAGGTGTCGATCTTTCTCTCCCCTTCTCTGTCCTCCCCTCCTCTCTCCATTTCTCTCTGTTCTATCCAACAACAATGGCATCAATAACTACAACAATAAAGCAACAAGGGCAACAAAAGGGAATAAATATTTTTAAAAAACCTTAAAAAATAAATGTCCTCCTTTTATGAAAACACCACTCACTATTAACCTTGCTTTAACTTAATTATCTCTGTAGTTTCTCCAAAGAAGATCGCATTTTTAGGATGTGAACAACATAAAATAGAGCTTTAGAGGCTAAAGCTATAGCTACTGGTAGAATTCATGCCTCACATATATGATGCCCTGAGTTCAGTTATCACACAAAATTGGGGTGGGGCAGGAGGCAGAAAACAGTCTTGTAAGACATTCTAAATGTATTTTTAATTTTTTTAAAATTATCTTTATTGGATAGAGACAGCCAGAAACCGAGAGGGAAGGGAGATATAGAGAGGAAGAGAAACAGAAAGACACCTGCAGCTCTGCTTCACCACTCACAAAGCTTCTCCCTGCAAGTGAGGAACAGAGGCTTGAACCTGGGTCCTTGAGCACTGTAACATGTAAGCTCAACCAGATGCGCCACCTCCTGGCCCATCCTAAATGTATTTTTGGATACTAGTCTAAATGTAAAGGACGGCTATGGATGGATTTTAATGGTTTAAAACAAACTCTCCTGCTGTGTGGTGAATATATTAAAGGGATTCATGTTTTTTTTTTACTACTGTTGTAACAAATCTAAACAAACTTAGTAGTTTAACAAAAAATCCACAAAAGTTTTATTTTATAGTCCTGCGAGTCAGAAGTCCCATATCCCTTTATATATATAAATATATATTAATATATACCATATATATATTTATATTATATCATATATACTATATTTATATTATATATATTACCATATATATTATATATTACATATATATAAATATATAAATATATATATATATATATATATATATATAGAAAGACAGAAACCTTTCTTCTAGAGGCCTTTAAAGAAAAACTATTTCATTGCATTCTCTAGCATTGAGAGGCCACGTGCTTTGCCTGCCTTGTGACTCCATTTTCCACATTCCAAGTCAACAATTTAGAGTCTACTCTCCCCTCGGATTTCAACTCTACTGGTTATATTTTATCTCATGCACCCTCATATAAGGACATCTGTGATTGCACTGGAGGAAACTATATGGATTAATTCTCTCATCTCAAGATTTCTACTTAATCCCATCTGCAAACCCCTTTCTACCTTACCTAGAAAAGTAGCACATTTAAAGGTGTCAAGAATTTGTATTGGGTGCGCATGCTCACGTGCATGCGTGCATGTGTATTTGTGTGTGTGTATGCATATGTGTACTTACAATACTGGGGCTAGTGGCATTATATAGAATATCACAAGCTAAAACATTGAAAACCAAATGCAAATTAGAAAGCATTTGTACCAACTTAAGCAGATTATGTCAACATGGATCATTATGTAGTGATGGAAATGGAGAGAAGTATTCAAAGTGGAGACTAATTTGGAGCACTAAATAAACATGACTTGCTAATGAACCAGTGGGGTAGTAGAGTACCAGAGGTGGGATCAGTTTACATCAGATTTCTCGTTCTTCTAAAGGCTTTTTTTTTTTTTTTTTTTTTTTTTTGCTTCCAGGGATATTACTTGGGCTAGGTGCCTGTTCTAGGAACCCACTGCTCCTGGAAATAATTTTCCCCTTGTGTTTCCCTTGTTGTTTATCGTTGTTGTTGTTGTTGTTGTTATAATTGTTGTTAGTATTGCCATTGTTGTTGGATAGGACAGAGAGAAATGGAGAGAGAGAAGGGGAAGGCAGAGAAGGGGGGAGAAAGATTCATACCTGCATACCTGTTTCTGCTTCACCGCTTGTGAAGCGACCCCCCCTGCAATTGGGGAGCCAGAGCCTAGAAACGGAATCCATACACGGGTCCTTGCGCTTTGCGCCAAGTGTGCTTAACCCACTGCACCACTACCTAACCCCACCGAAGGCCATTTTTGTAGCGTGTACTAAGAACCTCAACTTTGTGTTTCAAAATTACTCCACTGTATTTCCAAAAGCAGCTTCCCCCGCCACCCTTGCATTCACAAAGAATCTTTATTTCTGTGTTTATATTGGCTCAGGTAGAAATTTTATTTTTAACTTTGTTGAAGAGTTGCTTAAATCAGTTTCCTCAGATTTTGCATGCTTATGAATAAATCATCTCACATAGCCTGCACAGCTTGTTATTTATTGCATTAAGGTAGAAAAACGAGTGAGGGGGGAAATAGCTGGAGAATTGAAAAATAAAGTCAATTAGTGAATGAAAACTGGTTGAAAGTTCAAAATGCATCATGAGTGTTTGGCAGTTGAAATGCTAAAACGAAGAATTTTCCTGAGCAGATGACTGAATTTTGCCCAGGTTTTGAATAGCACAATAAGAAAAGAGGCTGGGTTATGATTGGAAGGTTCCAAAAAAGGCCAATGAAGAAAACTAACACTGATATCTCTAGCCAGAAGCTATGGGAGATATTTGGGAACAAGAAGGGGATGACATGAGTCTACTTGCGTGTTCCTGGGCTGGATGACTGACACATTAAAGATACACTCTCATGCAAATCCAACCTGTTAAATGGTAGCTATTTGTTTCATGCTGTTTGCCATAATCTTTAGGAGTGAATATCTATCTGGTTCTTATTCAATTAAGAATTCCTTTACAGGGAAAAATGACGAGCTTAAGTGATAACTCTGCCCAGCAGTGCTGTCTGAAGAAATGTCATGCCAGATGCTTATGAATTTAGTGATTCACCAGCTGAATTTAGAATTAAGTACATCTGTTGCATCCAAAAGACACATTCTTTCTTGAACTATTCACCTACATTCTTTGGTGAAATGTGGTCTTTGTATGACAGGGTGTCATTGATGTGAACTATCATTAGATGTCTTTTACTTTTTTAATTATTTATCTACTTTGGACAGAGTCAGAGTAGTGGGGCAGGGATCCGGGGGGGTTCATACTCCCAGAGGGTTAAAGAATAGGGAAGCTTTCAAGGGGGGGGGGATTGGATATGAAGTTCTGGGGGTGGGCATTGTGTGGAAATATACCCCTCTTATCCTATACTCTCCTCAATATTTTCATTTTATAAATAAAAAAAAAGAAATTTGCGTTTGCCAGTTTTCTTGTGCTCTTCCCAATTATGACACCATCTCCTCCAGACAGTAACTTGGGTCCAACAGCATATTAGATGTCAAGTGAAGGCAAAAACTAGTGAAGTCATGGGCCCCTTGGAATAACTAAAATAGACCTGCTAGCTTTTTCCAAAACGGAGACCCCCAAATTTTCATCTGCAATATTCTTGCCTTTAGGTTCATGATTAGTCAACAATTTGTTCTGCTTTATATCTTAACTCTTTTTCAGCCACCAGGTTCCAGATGTTAGTTACTATGATTCCAGCCTGACTTCCCTGGGCAGACAACCCCACCAATGTGTCCTGGAGCTCTGCTTCCCCAGAGCTGTGCCCCACTAGGGCTAAAGAGAGAGACAGGCTGGGAGTATGGATTGACCTGCCAACGTCCATGTTCAGCGGGGAAGCAATTACAGAAGCCAGACCTTCCACCTTCTGCACCCCCATAATGGTCCTAGGTCCATACTCCCAGAGGGATAAAGAATAAGGGTAAGCTATCAGAGAAGGGGATGGGATGCGGAGTTCTGGTGGTGGGAATTGTATCCTTCTTATCCTATGGTCTTGCCAATATTTCTATTTTATAATTAAAAAAAGAAATAAATTTGCACTTGCTTTATCTTGCAATCTGTTGAGGACCTGAATTTGGGAGGAAAAAGACACTGGTGTGGGGGAATGAAAGGGTGAATTATTTTCTCTGACCAATGGCTGTCATTTTCCCTGCCATTGGATGGCAGAACTTCTTGATTTGGGCATTAGAATCAAAATGAATTTCACCAGCTTCTCTGGGTCTCCAGATAAGTAGTAGAAGTTCTTACCCTCTGTCACAGTGACAGCCAATTCCTATAATAAATCACCTCTACATATCTACAAATGTTTGCAGGTCTGTCTATTTACCTTTATGTATATATCCTTTTTGTTTCACTCAGGAGCCATATACAATATCCAAATTAAACTCACTCACAAAAATTATATTCACAGTACTGAGCAGTTTTAACATTCCTTATGTTTCAGAGTTTGTGCTTGGTACCTGATGACTGAATCACTTAATTAACATACTATTCTGATGATGGTTACATTTGTGATCCTCAAGGTATAGTACGTCAACTAACACTCACAGATGTTGAGTAACTTGCCAAATGTTGTTCAACTAGTAGCTATCAGGCTGGGGATTTGAACCCAGGCCTGTTTGACTCTTATGGGAATTTCACCCAATAAGCTATTTTAAATGCTCCCCAATCGCTTTAAGCCTTAAATGAGTCTGTAATTGTGGCAGTACTTGAAAAAAACACAAAGGTACTATCAAAATAGAAGGGCTGATTATTATCCAAATGATTCACTGAGTCTATTGCTGTTTATCCAGATGCTTGGCAGCATGTAGACAAAGCCTGAGGCAATACTGAACCTTTTCCAAGTGGCAAAAGCTTAAATGTAATAAAAGCTAATTGGTGACATGTCCTGATTTTCAACACAATAAGCAAAGCTCTTAAGTACAGCTTCCTAATGGCATACCTAGCACTTAAGGAACTGTAACAATTCAGAGATTAGATAACTTTAGAGCTTTGATTTTTTTCATCAATTAGTTCTTTAAACAAGCATTTCTTTTTCTTTTTTTAGTTAATTTTTGTCACTGGATAGATATATAGAGAAATTCAGAGGGTATGGGGAGATAGAGAGGGAGAGAGACAAGAGAGATACCTACAGCTCTGCTTCACCACTAGTGAAGATTCTTCCTCCCACCCCCCGCAGGTGGAGACCAGGGGTTTGAACTCAGATTCTTGCACATTGTAATGTATGTGTTTAACCAGGTGCACAACTGCCTGGCCCCTCTTTTGTGGTTTTTCCCCTCAACCTGTACATTTTGCTACCTATTTATGGAGCATCTACCGTTCTCAGAATAGTCAGTCTTCCTTCCTTCCTTTCTTTTTTTTTTTAATTTCTGATAATCTTTATGGCTATGTGTGGAAATATTACTTTGAAAACCAACAAAAAAGATTAAAATAAAAGTTCTTTCACAGGGACTAGGGACAACACTCAGTGATAGAGTGGAGAACTTGTATATACAGAGCCTCAGGCTCCCAGGACTCCAACATCATGTACAGTGATACCTCTGGTCTCTCTCTCTCTCTCTCTCTGTATATATATTTGCTACCAGAGTTACTGCTGGGGCTCACTGTTTGCACAGTGCACAATGAACCCATTGCTCTCTGTGGCCACCTTTTCTTTCTCTTTTTTCTTTATGATCCAAGGAGAAATTGAGGGAGAATGAAACTATAAAGAGGGAGAGAGAACAAGAGACATCTTCAGTACTACTTCACTGTTGGGAAATTGTGCAGATGCAGTCACATCCACCATGTTGTCCCCTCAGGGTATTGTCAATTCCTGCAAGAGTTGAAACTCTATTCCCGGAGTGCCTTGTTCCACCATGTTGTCCCCTCAGGGTATTGTCAATTCCCTAGAGAGTTGAAACTCTATTCCCAGGTTGCCTTGTTTCCTAGCCATTCCAGTCCTGACTTGCCACTTCTGGAATTTCTCCCATAAAAGCCCTTCTGCTTTCGCCCCTCCCTCTCTTACCCCTTCTTCAGCTAGGCGACCTGACTCAGAGAAGGGTTGTTGCGCATAGTGAGAGGTGGCCATTTTGCCAGCTCCACGAGGCCCGAACTGCTGTGCTATCTCCCAACTCTGAAGTGCCTGCATGAATAAAGTTTTATGTTTCCTCTCTGCTTCAGTTCCTTCTCTCTCCCCTGCTATGCAGCCCAACACTTAAGTTTTATGTTTCCTCTCTGCTTCAGTTCCTTCTCTCTCCCCTGCTATGCAGCCCAACACTTCACAGCTCATAATGCTTACCCATGCAGATGAAGACTAGGTCACTGCCCAGTCCCTTCAAAAATATTTTAAAAGATAATTCCTCAAATGAAAATATTTCATGACACAGAGGTCAGAAGACTGGAGTAGTGGTTTTCATGTTATGACTATTAAATGCACTTTTGAGCTTATACCAATATATCTTTTTATTTCCATTGGGGGAAATGTTTTACAAGACAGTTATTATCTCAATGGTATGATTTTACATTTCCCCCAAATATGTACCAACATACTTCATTCTCAACCAAGGTACCATCTCCCACCACTTCAGGGCACAGTGTCCTGAACCCCATTTTTTTTACCATCATATCTTCAGATCTGATACAGTTTTTCTTCTGCATCCCTTATGTTAATCACCTGTGAAAATGCCATACATTAAAAAAGAAACATCTAAATGCTTTTCAGCCACCAAGTTGCAGGTGCTCCCATGAAACCAATGTGAATTCCCTGGGCAGAACACTGCATCAGTGTGTCCTGGAACCCTGAGTCCCACTAGGGAAAGACAGAAACAGGTTGGTTGTATGGATCAACCTGCCAGTGCCTATGTCCAGTGGTGAAGCAATTACAGAAACCAGACCTTCCACGTTCTACACCCAATGATGATCCTGGGTCCATACTCCCAGAAGGAGAAAGAATAGGAAAGGTTCCAATGAAGGGGATAGGCTATGGAACTCTGGTGGTAGAAATTGTGTGGAATTGTACCCCTCTTATCCTATGATCTTGTTGAACATAATTGAATCAATAAAGAAAGGAAGAAAGAAAGAAAAAAGGAAAGAAAAGTGCTGGTGAGAAAGATACCCACTGCACTGTTGTTGGGAATGTAAATTGACCCAGCTTCTGTAGAAAACAGTCCAGAAATTCCTCAAATTTTTAAAAATGGACTTACTCATTCATCAGTGAGTCAGCATACTGTTTCATATATAATTACCTAAACGAATGAAGAAGCAGAAATATCTTCATATCATCTTCCACGGAAGAAATCAACTCATGTCAAACCACAGACTATACTCACACTAGAAGCTTAAGGGATAGAAAACTAGAAAAGAAGCTCTATTGGATCTTTAAGGAGTTTAGTAATGAGTAACATTTATTTATTTATCTATTTATTTATTATTGATAGGACAAAGAGAAATTAAGAAATTTGGTAGAGGGAGAGAGAGAGAAAGAGAGAAGAGAGACACACATACAGCACTGCTTCATCACTTATGCAACTTCTCCTCTGCAGGTGGAAACAAGGGATTTGAACCCAGGTCTTTGCACATTGGAACATGTCCGCTCAAGCAGATACACCATTTCCCAAATCTTAGGATGTCTTTTGTTAATGGAACATTATGTTAAATGGCCTCACACCCCCATTCAATTGTATCAGTCTTTGAAAAATCAAATTTTGTTAAAAATGAATCCTTAATGTTAATCTCTGACATGCTTTCTTCATTTCTATACTGGAGATAACAGTTTAAACTTCATGAGATTATCATGAGAATTGAAGCGGTATCATTTAGCATCATTACTGTCACATAACTGTTGTTCAGCAAATAGTAGTTATAATTATTACGTAGATATTTGAAAAATATTTTCTTAATCTGCTGTTAATAGATTTTTTTCTGTCTTTTTCTTGATAACTTGCAAATTGTGGAGCTAGTATTTAAATTGGTGATATGTCTCATGGTAAACACTGCCAAATTATTGATTCTTGTCATAAATATTTTAGTTCTCTTTATAATTGTTTTTTGAACATGACCTCAATAGCAATAAGTTTTTCTCTTGTCCACAATTTAAATTTTAACTAAAGTTTGTATTACATTTCTAATGGCTTTGCATGAAATCCAGTTTCATTAGAGCAAATTTTTGGGTATGACACTAAATCATATTAATGAAATAAACCCCAATGCATTGAACTTAAATTAGAATCTATGTGACCATAAATTATAATGTCTATCTCTTATGTTTTATTACTTACAACTGTGATTTGAAATTGATTTTACTAATTTAAAAGAATTTAATTTTTTTGTAGTGAATCAGGGCATTTCATGAGGAAGAAGGCGACTGAATAGAGTAACTGTTGAATGCATGGATTTATGTACTCTGCTGTGACACAGCATGTGATTCAGATTTGGGGATGTAATTAGCACATGGCCATGGCTGATGAACATAATTAGCATATTGCTGACTTCAGGTTGAAGAACTTATGTAAACCAAGTGATTTAAGGGCAAGCCTGATGGGAATGGGTCTCTTTTGCTATGTGTTTTCGGTGCCTATTCCGCTCCCCATGACTTTCCATGCCTCCTCTACCAAGAGACTGAACATGTGTAGCCAAACTCTGGTAAAACTAGCTTAAATGGCTCAAGCCTCCCCAGGCCTGATGTTAGCCAGTATCGCCCCTTTGCCTATCTTCTTGTATCTAAATAAGCACCATGTAATAACCCTGCTTGTCTTATACCCCTAGCCTAAGCTGTCCAAAGTCTTTTATTTTTTAATTACTATAGTACTTCAGTAGATTTAGTTTAAATCTTAGTTCCGGTCCCTTTGCAGGTGGGGACCAGGGGCTTGAACCAGCTTCCTTGTGTACTGGAATTTATGTGCTTAGCCCTAACATTTGGCTCCATGCAAGTTATATTTTGTAATTTTTCTCATCCTCAAAGGTAATCAGTGTATTAATGGGTTGTTAATGAGTCAGATAAATCATTTAGCAAGTAAATCATAGCTGATATTTAGTAACTATAAACTCTTCCTACCATTAATGCTATCTTAAGTCACTGCTGCATCATTA